>NC_056731.1:1502967576-1503035076 GCF_019279795.1 Protopterus annectens | reverse complement strand
TGTTTCCCTTACATTAGCAAGAGGCTTAACATAACAAAAAAAGTACTGCAGTTTGTTTCAGATGGGAAAAGAATAATGCACCAAACAATGTACTCTTTATACCTTCCACTTTGAAAGGAATGAGGGGTATTGATTTAAAACTTTCTGCCAAAGCATTTGCTATACACAATGTTTAACCACAATGGTAAATAGCCCTTCAGTATGGGCAAAGGTGGAGGCATATATACAAGGTAGCAATTTTCACCTTGCGATTTGTTGGCATGCCAGTAGATTATCCATATAGGTAAAATACTGGAAACTTTACATATTCCAGGGAGGAGGTTGCTAAGAATACTGGGATTGAAAAACTTTTATATAGTCTATATTATAATATGGGGCTACCCATAAATAAAGGTGGGATGGTCCAAACCATGCTGGCCAATACGGGAAGCTTTTGGAATCTTTTAATTGACCGATGCAATTCAATAATTAAGGGATGGTTAGGTTTTCTCATCCTTACCACATATAAATAGAATACTTCTCTGGAACTCAGTTCAAAATGGCAAAGATTTTCTAGCTAATTATATGATCCCATCTTTCTTATTTAAAAATAATCATCAATTATTTTCATTACACAATCATCTCTAGTGAATCACACAAAGCTCCTTGGTGTTATTATTGATGACATCTAAAGTTCGATTATTGATGACATCTAAAGTTCGATCTCCACACTCAGCAGCACATTTAAAAAAATCAAAAACTAGGCATGCTATACAGACAATAAATACCTCACAAATGCTTCCAGATTCTCCCTTGCACAAGCCTTCCTACTCCCCACACTGCTCTATGCAGCTCCTATTCACACAGGCCTCCAGTCTAGTCTTCTCACTAAACTAAAACTAACATATAACAAAACTGCATGATTTGCCTCCAACCAACCTTCTTGCACTCATCACTGCATAGCCCTAAAAAACCTGCAGTGGCTGGAATTTCATCTCCAAATTCTAGTACCCCAGCTTCTCATGGCTCATTCAGTCCTACATGAACCATCATCTTGTTCCTCTCTCTCTACTCTCGCTCAGCCTTGCACTCCTAACTGTGCTCTCCTTAGCTCTCAAGAGAACCTACAGCAAGTTTATAAGCCCAATAAAAATACAGTTACAAACTGCTTTACAGCTTTTCCATAGCAAATGCTTGGAATAAATTACCACTAAATGTCAGATGTATCACTGACCCTAACATCTTTAAAATAGCACTAAAAGATACCCTCCGTAAATCATGGTTATGTTTCTGTAATAACCCAACATAATTTATCTTCCTGTCCTCTGTAATTCCTGCCTTCCTCTCCCCCCATCTATGCTGCTTCCTCTCTGGAATAAAAGAACTGTACTAACAGACTGTTGTCCTCTCAGCTTCTACTACAGTAGTCCTTTCACTGACCTCCTACATGGGGATTTCCTCCTGTATATAACTTCTTTTCTCTGTTTCTCTTTACTTTTTTTTCTGCTAGCTTGTGATTCTCCTATTGCATTTATCTTACTATTTATACTTATAACTCTCTGTACTCTTTTATCTCCTACATATTGTACTTTCTCTTTCTGCTGGTTTTTGTCTGATTTTCTTCTGACATACATGTACTGTATACATTTTATATCATTTTGTTCACCTGTAGCAATTGACCTTGTCATTTACTTATAGTTCTGATGCACTCTTGTTTCTCTTGTAACAATTGACCATGTTAGTTACTGTTTGTTTTTTGTACTATTGGAGCTTTTCTCCTTGGATCCCACTGAAAAAGGGCTTCTATCCAGTCAGACTAACCCAGTTAACAAATATCAAATAAATAAATAAATAAATTACTTTGGATAGTGAAACAATATTTGCTTGACCACAACAGTCAAACTACTGTCAAAGTATTAAATTTCTATAAAATGCTATGTGAAGCATATGCAAGGAAAACAAATATATATATGCAGCACTATTTATACCCATTTTCTGGAGTAATATTAGAATTGAGAGTGCACTCAGGAATAAGATGGCAGTTGTACCACATGAGTTTTATTAAACCAAACACAAAAACTACAAGAACACTAGTTAAAGTCTATGTGTGAGTGATTCTGGGCTCTTGCACAGGTAAGGAAAGGAGTTATACATCTGAGAAATGTGGTGAATCCAGAGTGGGCATGTGTCACCAGTTTAGGAATGTCCACAGGTTAGCCATATATGCTAGTAAATATTACAGGCACCTCTGAAAATTAAATCTCTCTAAAATTCAAGAAGTGTACTTCAGAAGATCATAAAAACAAACAAAACAAATAAACCCACAAATTATCAACCTTATAAGATCAGAATGCAAAATATCTAAAACAAAAGGAAAAACAAAAAAAAAAATTTTTGCAGGATGGAAACTCTCCTACACACCTGCCAAGTGGAAGGTGCTTTTCCCATCCCATTCCGCTACTTACATATACCAACTCCAAGATCCCTACTTATATATACCACCTCCGAGATCCCTTATATATACTACCTCCAAGATCCCTAATTATATATACCACCTCTGAGATCCCTACTTATATATACCAACTCCAAGATCCCAACTTATATATACCACCTCCGAGATCCCTACTTACATATACCAACTCCAAGATCCCTACTTATATATACCACCTCCGTGATCCCTACTTATATATACCACCTCTGAGATCCCTACTTATATATACCACCTCCGAGATCCCTACTTATATATACCACCTCTGAGATCCCTACTTACATATACCAACTCCAAGATCCCTACTTATATATACCAACTCCAAGATCCATACTTATATATACCACCTCCGAGATTCCTACTTACATATACCAGCTCCATGATCCATACTTATATATACCACCTCCAAGATCCCTACTTACATATACCAACTCCAAGATCCCTACTTATATATACCACCTCCAAGATCCCTACTTATATATACCAACTCCAAGATCCCTACCTATATATACCACCTCCGAGATCCCTACTTATATATACCAACTCCAAGATCCCTACTTATATATGCCACCTCCGAGATCCCTACTTATATATACCACCTCTGAGATCCCTACTTATATATACCAACTCTGAGATCCTTACTTATGTATACCAACTCCGAGATCATGCAACATTGGGAAAAGGACAATGCAGTTCATGATTACCACCTGTCTTTTTTGCAGTCTCCCATAGAAATTGCTTAGTAACAGATCTGCAGTGTATGTTTTTAGTTTTGTTTTGTTTTCTTAATATGTCAGGTTGTTATGTAAAGGGAAAGAATAAAGGGCAAATCATTTTTTTTCTTATAAAGAACACCAAAAGGAGGTCTGCATACAGCATGCTTTTAGAATAAGATCTTAGTGTCAGATTATAAGATTAAGATATGAGTTTGATCTACATGAGATATAGGCTGGTATTTATAGTCCAGAATTTCACAAGTATTTAACAGTCTTGTGTGAACAGCAGCACTATATGGATATTCAAATAAGGTCAGCAAAACACATTTGCGATGAATACAAAAAAGTGAAGTAATGTCTAAAAATACGGCCACTTCTCTCAAAAGAGTAAATGGTATAATATTTGACCTTCTGAATCTGTGACTTACTTCACAAAATCATAAGTTGTATATGCTTTTGCATATCAAGGGCAAGCACAGCTGAGTGCAGTCATGCTCAAAGCATTTTAGAAACACTGTGCACTACACAGCAGATAAGAGGGTTTTATTTTATAGAAGAAAAGAGGTTATAACTTTTTTAAATAGGAGTTTCCTTTTTTGGACACCCTGATGGTTTCATTAAAGAATAGAAAGGGGATGATAGAACAGACTGAAAAACAAAGCTGTGAATGCACAAGATAAACATCAAGAGGATTTGTGCTGGGGGAGGTACAAGGGGGTGGGCACTATATTTTTGTCTGGGGATACAGACTCCTATTTTTTTAAAAAAAAAATTTAAAAGAAGGTAGTGTGGGTAGGAAATAGGGAAGAAAGTGAGGGAGAAATCATAAAGGAAGAAGGGCTGAGGAAGTGCCAGCTGGAATCCTAGTCCACAGAGCCTCAAACTCGTGCACTGTCAGATGGTGTTGCAGTGAAGGACCCTAATGCTGAGGGGATAGGGGCCTGTGTTGGCATGGTGGTTGGCATCAACTGGGAGAGCGTGACTTCTACATGCTGAAGAGAGACTTCAACTGGCTGAATTCTTCTGTCCAGATCCTCTACCAGTATGTTCTCAACCAAACTCCAAATCCCCCATTCTGTGAGGCTTCTGAGGCTGTCAAATGCCAGAGTGCCTGCAGGACTGATGCCTCCACTCTGATCCTGTGAGAACATGCCTGGATAGGCAGAGGGCGATCTGTCTCTAGTCTCAGAGGTACCTGCCTGGTCTGTTCCTAATTGATTTGAACCTGCAAAAAAAAAAAAAAAAAATAGGAAAGAAGCAAAATAAAAATGAAGAAAGAAATGCATAAGAAAAATAAAAAAAAAAGTGAAAAAGGTTAGGGAGAGACAAAAGGCTAGCACTCAAAAGTGTGGAAGTCCCTGGCAAAAATTTATTATAATAATAACACCATAAGGATAACGTGAAACCACAACACCCTACAAGAAAGCTATTATCGTTCTGGTTTGTTGTGAGTGAATAACATTATTATTAGCATGGAGAACATTACATGTAGATTGCCAACGTCACTGGTAATGATTCTCAATAATTTATGTGAAACATTTTTGGGTCATGAATGTTTATGCTATTCAGCAGGGGAACTAGCTTGGTACCAAAATAACAACTGTGTGGGATTGCTTTCATCTTAACTTGTTAACATCAAGACGTAAGATATTTAAGTTTGGTGAGTGTTTTCTCATCATATCGTTTAGCTATTTTATTAATAACCACACGCGCAGGCCATTATTGTTCTCCATGTTGCTTGTAACGGATGTATACACTGTTTATGGGCAAGGAATGTAATCATTAAAATCTACATGTTTTATATGTTGATGGATACTACTATTCTTTTTGTCTTTTGAGTTTTTATTAATTACAGACCTTAATTATATCACTGGGTCTGATATCTGGCCGACTTTGGAACTTGTACCATATTGTTTGATTCTGGTTATGTATAGACATCTTTGGCAGTATTTTCAAGCTGGATAATATTCCCTGTTTCTTTAGGGTTGAACTTTGGGACCACCTTTCTAGGTGGGTCTCAACTTTTGCTTTTGACCTAACAACATATGTATTCTTGTTTTTGGTTCCAGGATATATTTCAACATTTTAGCTATTAAGTTTTAATTACTAGCCAGTTGTTTTTGCTTTATTAATATGTCATTTCATACTGAGGTTCAATATATCCCTAAAGTATAATTTTCATCATTTTAGGCACTAACATTATAATTAGTCCAGATTGCTTTACTACAACATATTGTTTGAGAGCCCATCTAATTATTTGTAATAATTTTGTGGTATATATATATATATATATATATATATATATATATATATATATATATATATTTATTCAGTTGGGTTATTAATAAAAATTGGTCAATCATATTTTATATGATGGATCTCATTACCATTTTACAAGGACTCTCAGCGGAAAAGGATGATCTACAAATTTTTGGGTTAGGTCCCTCTTGTGACAACACTGCAGGTATGGCTACTAGTGAAGCATCAATGGCCTGTAATGCAGTTTTTCAGAAATTAATTAAATGTATGAAGATACTAAGAAACAATGTATGGCATTTAAAGCTTTTCAAAGCATATCAATCAAGGGTATTACCCCTAGGGGTCTGAGAGTGCGCATTCAGCCCCTCGTTAGCAATATTGATTATTGCTTATCTAAACAGTGGACTCAAGCACAACAAAAGGCTTCCATGGGTTTTGTGGACATACTAACATCATATTATGAGCATTCCATTGATCAGTGTATTATTGAAGCTAGGTCGATTTGTGAGGAGACCAAAATTTATGAAGGTCAAGGATTTTATGTTTGCTGTTTGAATCAGCTAACTAAAGAATTGCTTAGTTTTGAAAAACAGTTAAAGGAAAAAAAGATACACAAATTTAACAGGGACATGGGGGATTACCAAAGGGGCAAACCATTTGGTTTAACAAAGAATGTCAAATTTGGGAATTCAGATACCAAATCCTTTACACATAAAAGGGAGACAACTAAATCTATTCTCAAGGAGGCCAAATTCACCAGAAGTGGGACTTCAGGGGATGAGTCATCCTCTACCACAGATATAGACACAAACCACACTCAGGATTCACCTTCCCCTAAGAGACGTAGTTTGGACAACCCTTTAGGGGCAGATCATGTAGGGGTGGAAGAAGACATAGGGCGGGTAAACAATGCTGAAACCCTGTTGAAGGTTATGAAACCATGACAGATGGTACAGGCAATGTTCATAATGTATCTCCTACTCCTCTATCTGAGGTTGAGTTAAAACTCCTAAATAAAGGTTTAAACTTTGTACCTGGTTTCTTTGTTGGTGAAGATTCTTTGTCTCAGGATGTCATTTCATTTTGTTGCTTAGTTAATTTAAGATTATATTTTGGCTCTGAATTGTCAACCCCTTGAATTAGAGAATTTAGATTTCATAAATCCACTTTTATGCAACCCATGCACAAACACGTCTCTATGTTTCAGACTAACGTACTCAAATATCTACATTTTAAGACTAGCGAATATTAGATTTTGCCCAACAATCTTTCAAAGGTTGAACAGCAGGTGGTTGCAAATTTAAAAAATAACAAAAATTTGGTGATTTTACCAATGGATAAGGGTGGAGCAGTTGTGGTGATGGATTGGACAATGTATTACAATGAAGCACAGAGACAACTGATGGATGGCAGACTTTATATGTATATGCCTCTTGATCCCACCCTCAGATTTAAACATTATATAGATTCATACCTTTGAATTGCTTTGGAAGAGGGCATTATCACAGATTCTGATCTGCACCACTTCTCTGTGCCCGATCCAAAACATCAATATTTATACTTATTGGCAAAAATACATAAAGATTTACATAAGCCACCTGGCAGGCCTATTGTTTTAGGTAGGGGTTCTCTTACCAAGCCCTTTTCAAAATGTATGACTCAATATCTGAAACCCTTGTTAGATTGCATTAGATCACATATACAAGACACTACACAATTTTCACAGGTTATTTCTGACATGCAGTTAGATCCTGGGTAGTATTTATGTACTCTTGACGTTATAACATTATACACCAATATTCTGCATTGGGCAGGTTTACAAGCCCTACAATATTGGCTAGATAGGGCTGAGCTGTATCTACCTGGGTTTAACACTTTCCTGATTTGCTTGGCAGAACATGTTCTTGCCAAAAATGCTTTTTACTTTCATGGTAAATGTTATTAGCAGGTACAAGGGACTGCAATGGGGGCATCATTTGCTCCCATTTATGCAGACCTATTTATGGCCTTTTCAGAAGAACAATTGATCTATGACCCTAGTCACAACATATTTTTGGATGAGATAGATATATGGAGACGTTACTTGGATGATTGTTGGATGGTCTGGAGGGCAGATAGCAATTATTTACAAGAATTTGTAGAATATCTTAATGGTAATAAATGGAGAATTAAAATTTACTGTCAATTATGAACTTCAACAAATTAAATTTCTTGATATTACAGTGAATAGAAATATTGATAACACTCTTAGTAGCCAACTATACTGTAAATACCCAGAATATAACACACTTCTACATGCCATCAGTTTCCATCCATGTTACATCATATGTAACATTCCCAAGTCACAATTTCTGTGCATGAGACGTATTTGTTCAACTCAGGACTCTTTTGAAAATTATAAACAGGATCTCATCAACAGATTTCGAATGAGGGGGGTATAGATTTGATAACATTACTTCTGCCAGCAATTGGGCTTCTATGCAGGACAGAAACAATTTATTACAATATAAGGACCAACACCGCAGAGATGTTTCAGATATTCGGTCAGTCACTACATTTGGTCGAAATATCAGTTTACTCAGGGATATTGTGAATTGGCACTGGAACAAATTACTAGCAGACTATAGATTGTCTGCCATACTTACTTCTAAATCCATGTTCTCATTCTGAAGGGGACAAACATTAGGTTCTCATTTTAATCACTATAAACAATGGTCTGAGCCCATTAGCTCTAAACAACAAGTATTCATTAGTGGGGAATTAGGCTTGCATAGGCCCTAGGGCCAATAGCCTAGTACCAACCTATGAACCTATGAACCCTTATATGGGTGTGTCCCTTGTGGACATTGTACGCATTGTTCATGTGTTGTTAAATCTAAAGAATTTTCTAGAAAAAAATACAGCTGTTGTTTATGACACTAAATTTCTTACAAACTGCAGTACTGATTGGATAATCTATTTAGCCACATGTACATGCTCCGCATTTTATATTGGCCAGACTTCCCATCCATTACATTTACACATAACATTACACATCAGTGACATTAGGAATAAAAGAAATTCTAATGCCTTGTATAAACATTCTGTGAAACATACCACTGCACACTTTAGATTCATTATTATAATTAGGTTACAAAGAGATAGGACCAACAAAATCGGTTGGCATACTATATTTAATAATAAAGAGAGAAGCTGGATTATCAAACTGGGAGGGCTGTTTCCCCCCAGTCTGAATGAGCATCTTTAATTAAGCAATGAAATCATCATGCTTGCGATAAGGATGCATATAAATTGCTGTATAGTTGGATGTATTATTCATTTATACTGAGGAAGGCTATTCTAGTCGAAACCGGTCTGATTCCTTGTGGGGTATTGTGGTTTCACGTTACCCTTATGGTGTTATTATTATAATAAATTTTTGCCACGGACTTCCACACTTTTGAATGCTGGCCTTTTTTCTGATTGCAATTTTGTTTTTTTGTTTTTTTGGCCTGTGCACTTGCCTTACCTGCGGGGATTGTTATACTGCAGAGAAACAAAATACAAAAAGCTCAATAAATCCACACAATACTGTTTTAATATATCAACACAATATTGAAATACTGCAGTAAAAAAATCTTCATTGAAGTAAAACTTGCGTATGGGAAGTACTCATCCTTACAGGTGAAGGTAGTGAATTGGAATGTGCTTCTTACTTGGCAAGAATATAAGAGTTGTGCTTATGAATACTTGTGATGAATTGAAATGACAAGAGCTTTTGTCTTTCTATAGGGTTGTGTGTTTAAATCATGTACTTTCAGTGTAGAGTATACAGTACCCAAAAAAAAAACAAAAAGAAATGAGTAATTACTGCAATTAATCAAGGTAAATCAAATTATAAGACATTTCTCTTGATAAGTTAAGTCTTCAGTTGCATCTTTTTCATCTGCAAAGCTATAACAACATTGTGTACAGGAGTACTACAGAAATCAATTTGAAAAGCATTGCTTTATCAATTTTCCTGCTACCATTACTGATGCAAAATAATTTCTGTTATGTACTGTTTAAAAAGAGATATCTTTTGGACACTTCTTGGATAGTTACCAGAAGACTCAAACAGATGATGCATTCTCCTCTCTTCTTTTGTCAGTGATTGTACTGTATTCCTCCCTCAGCTTTTAGTGCAAGAGAGAAGGATAATGTTGTTTATTTGTATTTGAATTTCTTCCACATATAAACATAAGCATGTCTTATATTGTCTGTAAACCTTTTTTTTCTTTTCCATTTTAACTGTTATATCCATACATGTATGAATCATTACAATGCTTTACTAATATTCCTTTGAATTCTGAAGGATAGTAGAGAAATATGAAATGAGATGAGATTTGTTTTAAAAATGCATATCACACTTTTCTTCTGGTATGGCTCAAGTGCAAAGGCTGAAATGTATCAATTCAAGAAAGTGTGCACTTCCTTTTCTGTAGAACTGTGTCTGATTTATAGTAGGTAATACTTAAGTAAAACAGCATATTCTCTGAAAACATCTATGCTGGACATTCTCTTAGCAAAGTAACCCCCACTTTCCTCCCTCAACCTGCATTCTAACTATTATGTGGTGAGTGTCATTTCAGCCATGTTGTATGTGCAGCTTGAAATACCTATAAACAAACAATTAAGTTAAGCAATTGTTTTTAGTTATATTTATGTATCTCTCACAAAACTGGCTTCATGTAATATTTATCTGTTCCAATTTTTTCCTGCAATGGTAAAGAATTATAAATCTGTAAAATCTGTAGCGGTAGCTTTTATTTCATAACGTTATCATATGCAGCCAGCATTACTGATACTTGAACAGCAGTAAAAGATCTACATCATTTTCTGCACAGATTATTATTTTCATACTCTGAACTGACATTTCTATTTATTATTGTAACCTGTTAGCATGGTACTAGCATTCATTTACGCAATCTTTTGAACCATCATTTTTATTTGTGATATATATATATATATATATATATATATATATAGGTATATATGAAATAAGAAAATAATTTTCCTTACTATAAAACTCTGTCCTTCTCACCATAACCTGGTCAACCCACTTGGCCAACTGGTCAGCACTACACTTCTGCAGATCATCATACCTGTGATGGTACTGCTGACCGGAGGGGTTTATACCTGTCACGGTTGACAGGTGTTCACACAACTCCTGCCAGATATCAGTTTTTTTCCATATACTGTGGTGCCTGCATGCCTGGATCTTCTCTAGGTATGAGTCATCCAAAAGGTAGAGCATTAATAACTTTCTCAGACCAGCTAGGAGCAAAGCCTCATGCCTTGACAGGTGCTGCCACCATTTGAACAGCCAGAACCAGAATGAGGAAAGTATGGTGAGGGTTGTATTAAACAGGGTTAGAAACACCCCCTGTTGGATGTGACATCACCTTGACCAAAACCTTTTTTGCTAGCATACTCATTAGAGCAGGTATTGATATTAGTTACAAGTTTGGTGTAACCAAAACTGCCTTGTCATGTAACTAATTTTTCTTAAAGGAAAAACACTTACCTGCACTTTTCATGTGTCATAAATTATTTTTAAATATATGGATAACTGTCATTATTAATGCTTATTGCTAAAAGTAATTTGTTTTTACTCAAACAGCAGTATGTGTCATGTAATGAAGTGGGGCATTTTTTCTTTTCTTTTTTTAATTAAGATGCAGGAAAAATTTTACATCAATTTTACGTCTATGTTCTCATTTTGGCTAGATAGGCCAATTCGTGCACCTTCACATACAGGTTGGCATTGCAACGGAATGCTGTGGAGTTCAAAATTATCAGCAGCATATCCATGTCTCTTTGAAATAAGTTCTTATACTGTGGGAAGCATGTTCACAATCAGTGAAATGTCGATATACCTCGGGACGCATATGCATAACACTGAGATTCATAGACATGCATATAAATTAGCCTAATTTGCATAACAAACATGTAAGTTGGCCAGAATGTATGCTAATAGTTTGAGCATCACCATATTGATTCACAAATAGCTGAGATAGGTGGCAAACATCTTAGGATTTCACAGATATTTAATACAATTTGATTACTTTTGTATAAATGTACCGATGTCACAAGTGATGATTCAATAAAGGTGTTTAAAAAAAATAAGCAAATCTTGATAAAATAATTATCATTTAGTAAGAGATACTTTAACAGTTACTGTAGTATTCGATTAAAGCTCACCTGCAATACATTTTGAGCTGTAGTGTCCATTGCATAACTGGTAATTGGGGCCAATTTGTTGCAGTTGCCTGACGTGCAATACATTACTTGTAGTATATGATCATTAAAGAAAGTAGTGTAGCAATTGTGCATAGCTGGTAAATGCTTGTTGTACTTGAGACGTTTCAGTGTGTAAAGGACAGGAATTCACATGTATGGAAAATGCCATGTTCTGTTACTGGCAGTGAGGGAAAATACATGACAATGGCAGATAGGAGTGCAGATTGTTTTTTGTGCAATTACTGCCATTACTGAATGAATTGTAGTTGTGTAGTTTAGATAGACTTGCTGCTTGCTTATTTATTCAGATACCTTACTGTGGGTGGCAGAAATAGCAGGCCAGTGGTTTATACTTTAACAGTTGATGTCATCCAAACAGTACTGTGACAAGTGTCTGCCTGTAGCATTTTTTTCCATTGTTTTCCTAGTACTACTGATGGAGAATAAGGGAGAAAGGCACACGCAATAACTTTAGCCATGAGGAAAATTGTGTACACATTTCAGCAGTTATGACATATGGAAGACTTCTTTTCAGTAAAGGTGGTCCATACAAGCAGAGAGGAACAAAGCCTGGAGCCAAATAGTTATTGAAAGCAATGCAGGTGGAATCAGAAACATATCATTGGCACAATACAATGAAGCAAGGCCAGGCAGAATGCAATTTCCAGGTCCACTATGGGGCACCACCAAATCTTATTACGTTAACATTTGATGATGAATACCTTCTGTCCATCAGTGGGGATAACTAAAATATAGAGGATGGTGCAACTGAAATAATTAGAGGTGGTGTGGACACGGTCACAGACACACACACGCACATATACGCACACGCACATGCTTATACACACACACTCACACACACTCACACACACACACACACACACACACATATATATATATATATATATATATAGATATATAGATATATATATATATATATATATATATATATATATATATATATATATATATATATATATATATATATATATATATATATATATATATATATATATATATATATATATATATAGGCAATTGTGTGGATCAACACTTCCCATACAGCACATCTTTGAGAAGTTGAAGGAAAATAGAATGCCATTAAAAACCCATGTGGCCCGTGGGAGGATATACAAATTCTACACAGATATACCCAGTTGTAAAATTAACTGGACTGCCAGGCTCTGCGACTTAACAATTCTAACCATTGTGATGGTCTAGGTAAGTATGAGAAAACCATATTGTTTTAAGCTTTTATTCATTTTTCCTGCCTATCAACTATTTATGGATTTCAATTTTGAACTTCAATGTTCTCTGTTTTGGAAAATTCTCAGTTTTAATTACTTAGACAATCTGATATCAACTGCAATCTACTGATTTATGTTTATAGGTTCATAGGTTCATACTAGGCTATCTGCCCTAGGGTATTTATAAGCCTAGCCAGAGTGTGTTTGGCTTTCGCCACCCATTTTAAATTAATTTTGCTATGCCTTTTTTTGAGGTTAGTATACTGTGCCTCTGTCTAACCGTGACACAGAAGTGATACCCGGGGTAAATCTACGATCTCCCATCCACTCATCAAGATTCCTCTTGAAGAGAGTCAATGAGGGACTCTGCCTAACCTGGACTGGGATTTTATTCCAGAGTGAAGGGAGCCTCGGTTATGAATCTGTCCCTCCAGCATGTCCTATTTATTTCAGTGCTGAGGTTCAAGTCTCTCGAGCACGTAGCTCGATGGGATTTGGATTTTCTGAGGTGCAGCATGTCCATTAATTCCGGGTTGGACATAGCTTTATACGTCAGGCACAGATTGCTTCTGAGCAGGTAGTATGCCACTGAGTAGAGCTGGAGTTTCTTTAACCGGGCAGCATATGGCATCTCTTTGAGCCCTTTGATCCTCTTGGCGAGGTACTTTTGGGGTCTTTCCAGTTGCTGCAGGTGTCTGGTAAGGTACATCCCAAAAGGGGCATTGTACTCAATTATGGGCCTGATGAGGGATGAGTAAAGAGGCACGATGACCTTCCCTGATCTAGATGTGAATCCCTTCATGATTAGGTGGGCTATATAAAATGTTTTTCTAACCACTTTGGTCACGTGGTTGTCAAATGAGAGATTGCTATCAACTTGGGTCCCCAGGTCCCTAATTACATCTTCCGTACTTAATGGATTACCACCTATGTGGTAATTTGTGGGCACTTTGTTTTTGCCAAAGGGGATGACTATACACTTCTTGGCGTTTAGCTTGAGGCCATGGCTCTGGCACCAGTTGTCTGTTTCTATGAGGCCCTTTTGGAGGATGCTTGTGTCGGCTGGAGAGTCAATTATAGCGCCCAGTTTGCGGTCATCTGCAAACTTGATCAGCCACAGTCCTTCCGTGTTGGCCTGTACCTCTGAGAAATATATACCGAACAGGAGAGGTCCCAGGACTGAGCCTTGTGGTAAGCCACTTGTAACTGGCTTGGAGTCTGACATGGCTCCAGCAATTCTAACCATGTAGGTTCTGTCTTTTAGCCAGTTTGCAGCCCATCTAGTGACATAGGGGTTTATATTTAAGCTGGTGAGCTTATCTATAATGCCCGAGCGGGGTATTGTATCGAAGGCTTTTACGAGGTCCAGGTAGGCTGTGTGGACCACCTTCCCCTTGTCAATGGCCTTGATAACTGTTTCAAAGAAATCAACCAGGTTTAAGAGGCAGGATCTGCTCTTAACAAAGCCGAACTGGGTAGGATCCAGTGTCTGTAGGTCCCCAATATCTTTTTTTATGAGGTCCATGATAATCCTTTCCATAGGTTTGCAGACCAAGCTAGTCAGGCTTATGGGGTGATAGTTTCCAGGATCCGTTGAGGCACCACCTTTGTGGAGAGGGACCACTGTTGCTGTACGCCACTCTTTGGGTACATATCCTGTGGTAAGGCTGAGATTGAACAGTAGTTTTATGTTTGGGTTTAGCTCTTCTTGGAGTTCATGTAGGACGCAGCCCGGGACACCGTCTGGTTCCATTGATGCTGTGTTTTTTGCTTTGGAGAGGGCGGCTCTTACCTGAGCATCTGAGATGTCAGGGGGGCAGCACTCTGCTGGGATAGATATTTGCCCTTTTGGTGGGAGGAAGAAGTTTGCACTGAACCTGTCAGCTAGGATGTTGGCAATGTCTGTGGGCTCAGTGTATTTTTTGTCATTTTGGACCAATTCTGAGCATATCTGGGAATTCCCATCCAGGTTCCTAACATAACTAAAGAAAGCCTTGTGATTATCCTTAGTGTCCTGTGCAATTTTTCTCTCGAAGCTGGCCTTAGACGATTTTATGAGTGCCCGTAGTTTTTTGCTAACACTGATCAGAGATGCCTTCCCTTTTTGGGATTTTGCTCTATTATGTAGTAGCTTCCTTCTTCTATTGTATAGTTTGTTTATGGCTGGGGTCTACCAGACAGGATATCTGCCTTTCGAGGATTGGGTCTTGGTTTTGTTTGGGATTGCATGATCCATGCATTCCTGAAGGTGTTCATAGAATGCATTTATAAAGGATTCTGCGGTCTGGGCTGTATTTTCCACAGGCCCAGGGGCTTTGAAGGGTTCCACCTCGGTTTTGAGGAGTGTGAAATTTGCTTTAGAGAAGTTTTCACTGTGGTTTTCTGGGCAGGGGGGTGGGGTCGGAATGTGAATATCCAGTGAGATTAGTTTATGGTCTGATCTTACCAGTGAGGGATACACTTCTGGTCTGGAGCATAGAGTCCCCATGTTGGTGATGATCAGGTCCAGTATGTTTCCCCCTCTTGTGGGAGTGGTAACAAGTTGTTCCATAGTGTTGGAGTTTATAAATTCTAGGAACCTTTGAGCTAGGGTGTTGGAGCTAGAGTAATGCTACCAGTCTATGTTTGGGTAGTTGAAGTCGCCCAATATAATAGTGTTTGGAGAGACCTTCATATTTTCCAGTGTTCTCAGGAAGGCTGAGTGGGGTTCCAGGGTTTGGGAGGGTGGTCTGTAGCAGGCTATAAACTGGAAGGCAGTTTTGCCCACTGTTAGTTGCACATGGATAGTCTCTGATGCTTCGTGCTGTGCCACCAACCTGGAGGTGTGGGTATCTTTGACGAATATTGATACTCCCCCTCCTTTTCTGGTTCGGTTCAAGTTTTGGGGCCGAAAAGCATGGTATGAGGTATAACCTGGCAGTGCTGGGGTGCTCTCGGAAGCCTTGAACCAGGTTTCTGTTACTGCACAGATATCGATGTTCTCCATGCTAAGGAGAGTTTCGAGTGCATGCATCTTGAGGTTTAGACTTCTGGCGTTGAGTAGCATTACTCTTAGTTTCTTATCCCTTGTGATACCTATGGAGGTGGGTTTGTCTTTTGAGCCTTGCCTAAAAAAGGCACTATGGGGGTAGCAAGAGCCTTTGCCAATATCTGAAAGCCCAGGCGAGACAGGTGCAAGCCATCCCTAGCGAAGCATCGTGGCTTGTCGAGCATGTCATCCTAGGCTGACAGGCATTGGATCCCCTTGGAATGACACCAATACTTAAGCCAATTGTTGAAATTGATCATCTTGTCTTCATATTGTGGCATCATTCTTGGTGAGGGTAAGATGCTACTCAAGGTCAGGGTCATACCGGCCTGGGCCACATGCTCAGAGAGCTCCTCTATGTCTCTTTTCATGTAGTCCAGGGAGGTACGTCTCAGGTCATTCACTCCAGCATGGACAATGACAGATTCATATTTGTACTTGCCTTGGAGTGACCTGAATGCTTGTGTTATGTGGCAGATCCTAGCACCAGACAGGCAGCTCACCGTGACCTTCTCCTTGTTCAGCCTGGTGAGCGGGACGTCAATGTGCCTGATGATAGAGTAACCTATTACAAGTGTATCAGGTGTGTTTTTTAGCCTTAAGGGCTGTGACTGTTCAGCACACTGGCTTTGTGAACTATGTGTTGCACGTGTTTTGTTTTGGGGTAGCGGTTGCTTGGGTGTCTGCTTTGGAGGTCTCTGCTGCTTAGGCAGATTTTTATTTAGAGCCTTTGAGTATGTTTTTGTGTGTTTATGTGTTTGGTTTGCTGTCGTGGTAGGTCTATGTGAGACTGGAATTGTAGTGAGTGTGATTTCCTTCTCCTCCTGACAGGTTTCACCAGTACTGAGTTGAGAGAGCTTAACCTCCAGTTTGGCTATATGGTTGCATCTCTCACATGTGTTGGAATTTGTTGGAGGAGGAGAGGGTTGTCTGTGTACATGAGGCAGTTGTAACATTGCCTCAAGATTCCTAGATTCACCAGCTGGACCGGAGAGGAGATTGACAACTGACCTTTGAACATGCTAGAATAGTATTGGGAATTCCTTTATAATTGAAAAAAAGGGCCAATGGGGAAGAAGGTTCTCAAGGGGAGTTTGTGAGGGTGTAGTGCTTTTAATTTTTTAGTGCTGACTTATATAATTGCTTTAGTGAGCAAGTGCCAGCTAACTTAAATGCAATGTGTTACAGGTAACTTAAATGCAAAAATGACAAACAGTAACTTTCTTTCAAGTGAAGCAAGGAAATAAGTACAGTAAGCAATGCAGATGTCACTAGGGATCCACAGAAGCACTGAAAAGCCACGTTTTAGGTGGAATTGGCATTTCAGGGAAATAACAAGCAAACAAGCATACAAACAAAGCTAGATTCAGCAGGCCTGGATCTAGTCTATGCTACAGCAAACAAGGTGTACCAATTTCAGTAAGAAACAGTTCAAATATGAAGGCACTATAAGCCTTTAACCAGAAATTCCCAGCTCAGAAGGGCAGAGTCCAGCCTCTCCTCCCACAAGAGTGCAGACCACGAACCTTCTTAATGTAAAATAACTGGCCTGAAGCCCAAGTGCTTAAACCAGAACTAATACACTTTTAGAATAACAGACACTGAGCCCTCAATCAGCAGTTCCCAACTTAGAAGGATGCAAGCTAACTGTCCTGCCACCACAGTGCAGGCCACAAACCTTCCTAATGTAAAACAACTGGTCTGAGCCCAAGTGCTTAATCCAAAAGACTTAGAATGATAGCTACACTTTAATCAAGTTACTACCAAGCAGTAAAAAATACAACTGAATACTTTAAAGAATGCCTGGATTAGTGCTTAAATTATACAAACAATGCTAGATTCAGCAGGCCTGGATCTAGTCTATGCTACAGCAAACAAGGTGTACCAATTTAGTAAGAAACAGTTCAAATATGCAGGCACTATAAGCCTTTAACCAGAAATTGCTGAAAAAATAGTTAAAGTTCTTACATATTAGTGATCAGAAAATGTAATTTGTCTTGCCACATTTTAATATTTGTCCTGATCGGCAATCCTCTGTTAATATCTTTCTCATGTAACCATGACTTACAAAAGAGACTTAGATTATGGTGACTGACTTATACAAAACAAATTGGATTGTATTTTTTTTTTATTTTTGTATTTATTTATTTTTCAATTTCTGTGTCTTAAAACACTAGCACTGTACAGGTCTACGGATTAGCTGGTATTCTAAACTTGGATATTTTCTGTTGAATCCTTGAATAATCTCTCAGCATTACTTTATTATCAATATAACACAAAACTAATTCTTAAGTGCATTTTCAAGAAGACACATTCCCACTTGTGAGAAGTAAGTAAGGCAGCTTTAATTACTGCCTAGGTTGATCGACAGAAGAGAGCTACATTTTATTGTTAAGAAACCATGTTATTGTTAGGAAAGCCTGTCAGTCAGATCAAAACATAGTAGACTTAGCTGAACTAAAATGAATGTTGATTACTTGTTTATCTCTATAAAAATGTGTACTTCATTGTTAATTGGATTATCTGGTACATTGTAAATGTATTAATTGGACATTAATCCTTAAAATATGGAGATGCATGTTAAAGTACTTTATGACAACAATTGAAAATATCTGAAATAATAGTTCTGTCCCATTTTTTTAAATATCTCCACATTTCCCACAGTCTTTCTATTTCATGATATATTTTGTGTGTTCAGGTGTAGGTGTATATATTCCAACAAATCACTGGAGCCACCACGATAGTTAGAAGTCTTTATTTTAAAACAGAACGAGCGCTTTCACGCACCTAACAAGTGCGCTTCATCAGGTTACAATGATTAAAGAAAGGACTCCAGCTTATATACAAACATTCACGCCCTAATTAATAAGCCTTTTTGGCGGGTAAGGCAAATCTAATTTATCAATTTAGAAAAGACAAAAATCATTATATACACCTTAAACAACTTGATATCAAGGTTAGAAATATAATAAGACATTATCACACCACTCATCATATAAAAATGGTATAAAATCTATCAAAAAATATTCATATAGTACATCTTATAAGAAGCTAACCTACTATAAAACAGTTAACAACCTACATTCATTCACAAACACTCATATAGAGTGTTAGTAGTGTAGTATCACATATCTACTAGCAGTATTCCATATATAATCAAAGAGCTCTAAGAGAAGAAGGAAGGGGGGGGAAGAAGGGGAAGAAAGGAAGGAAAGAAGGGAAGGAATAGGAAGGGAGGTGTATATACCAAACTAATTAATAAGTTTATAGGTAGATTCTAGGCTGGCTGCCCTTCTGGGCCATTTTAAGCTTAACCAATTTCCTAAAGGTAAGATCAAACCTTGTATCTTGTGTCTGAGAGGTAAACACCTTAACTATTATTCTAACCCTCCACCAAAGGTTCTCCAGACTGCTAGCTCAGTGAGGCCAGTAGTAGATAAGGTCATGTTTACACTACTCTACACAACCCAGATACACACACAAGTTGAATGTTGTAAGGTTTTAACCCTCTGACTACCTAGTTACACAATCTAGAGGACACAGTATTTAATGCAAGTGCCACCACAGAAGTCATTCACTAACTCTGAAAATAGAATAAAAGCTCCTAGACAAATGGTGCCTGTGCAGAGATTATGGCCCAGATGACCACAGGTCATTCAGTAACCCTGGCTCTTGATGACATGCATAAGGATGATGGACATACTCATCCTGGGGACAGAATGGAAGAGTGAAGTCAGCCACATTCTGCATTGTTCCCTCAGAAGAGGGATTGAAATGTACAAATAGCCTAACGGTAAGCATTAGGTGCACCAAGCCACTGGTAATGACAGTAAATTTCTGAGTAGGTGTTCTGCTGCATGCCCCCATATGGAGCAGTACTTCAGTTTCTATGGTGACATGGCTTGCTTGCTTCTCCACATAGGGGGTACGGTTACTCTAATATTAATGGTCTCAGTTACTAGGATGCCAGCAAGGGCACAAACTCTCTGATGTCTACATGTATAATGGCCACTTCAGTTGGCACTCACTCCAGTGATCATGAGGTAGAATCCCCAGCAGTAAGGAATAAATGGCCTTGAGTCCAGTAGAAGGAGAAGGAAGCTCAATGATTGGCAGAAAACGGGGGGAACAAAGTAGAAAAAAAAGAAAGCTGAAAGAGAAATGCGGTTGAATATTTCCGCACATGATGTATGGATGGACAGATGGATGGATGGATAGATGGATGGATGGATGTATTATTGCAGAGGAAGTTTTACTAAAGAAGACAATTTGGAAGAAAAGAAGTGGAGATCAGGTGAAAGGGAGAGGTGTGTGATATGCATATTATTGGTGCTGCAGCATGGTTTACTAAAATATTTGGTGCTAAAGGAAATGCTGTTTGTAAGAGCATTATGTATGCTAACATTGGCATAATGCAGCTAAAAGGAAAATTGTACACAAGGAAAGTGGTACGCATATTGGCAGGGTGCAGTAGCATTTTATTTTTATTCTGTTCAGTAGGATGGACAATATACACAACTTGCATAAGAGTAAATGCACAGTCAGATAATCGGCAGATATTTTCATTCAGGTAAACAGCAATTAAGTAAACCATCTAGATACAATGCAAAGAAGAATAAGGGGACAGAAAATTAATTTACTGATGATAAAATAACATAGGAGACAGACAGACAGTGCTAGAACTAATGTAAATGGATAGGGGTAAAGAAGCAAAGACAGAAAAAATGTTTCAAAAAAGAGGTGATCAGCAAAGTAAACAAGATTTTTTGAACACCAATAACAAAAGGGAAGAAAACCCTTATCAGTATTTTAATGTATGGAAGATGACAAGGAAGACTAAGAAGTAGGTATGATAAATTAGACAGTAATGGAGAATAATGCAGATGCCTTAGACGCACTGTCAGTCCTACATTTAAGAAGAGGAGGAAATAAATTGATTATGAGTACAAAGAATGCATGTGGGATGAGAAAGTTAAGAGTTAGGAGGTGGACAATGGACTGCCCATTGTCCACCTACTAACCGTAGCTCTCAACCTCTTAGAACAAGAAATCTGGACAAAGCCATAAATAATGGGGGGACAAAGGCCCAGAAATATGGACAATTTTTAAATATTGCTCTTACAAACTTGGAAAGTTGATAGAATAACAACTTTGGCATTAGCATGATTTTTGAAGGGTATGAAGTCTGAATCTCAAATGTCTTGTTATTATTTTGTGACTTCTGTCCTCAAAGATTTGATAATAATTTGCCAGAAAACCACAATATTATGAAAAACAAGCCAAAAATATCAAACAAAAACCTGGACATTCTGTGAAAACCTGTACAGCTGAGAGGTATGATAATATGGACCACTTGGGATTTTTTAGGGCAATATATCATGAACTGCTTAAAATAATTGCAAAGGGGAAGCAAATCTTCTATTAAAATAAGAGTCTTTTTTAAGCAAAACTTGGAATGTATATAACTTGTATTGCTGTAGGATACGCACAAAAGGTAAGAGGATACAGTATTCTATGTATTTGTCTACTTGCATGCAAGTGTCATTGATTACTACAGCTTTCTGCTGAATTCTGATCTATCCACTGCTAGGTAAGTACTTTACAGTTCTGAACTGCACTTTTATCTGAAAGCATTTCAGCTAATGTCACAATTGTGCATTTTTTTGTAGTTTTTCTGTTTTCAACTGTATTTTAGTGATGCTGCATTTACCATTTCATTTGATTGGGGTACTGAATCCAGACTGTATATTTGCTCCTCACTGCTGTTTTGTACTTTATCCTATAATTAAATTGTGCTGCTTTTAAATCTGTGTATTATTTACTGAGTTGTTGCATTCCGATCTATTTATAAGTGCTTTGGAATTGTCGCCTGTGAGTTTCAGCACTTCTGTTTGTTTATTTCTGTATTTAGCTGAGTGACCGCTTATAGTGTTTTTGCATTAAGAATATTTTGTTCTGTACACCAGTGGCAGAAGATGGTAGCCAGGTCTCTTCTCAGATGGGAGTCAATGTTTGAAACCCCAATAATGTGTACTCCCGATTGGCCAGAGGGCCACTTTGATTTTTTTTAAAACTTCCTGCACCTGTTTAAGCTCGGCTAATTATCTCAGATTCTCTTCACACTTGACAACAGCTCATTTATTGCCGAGACTTTCTGTTGATTTCTGATTCACCCACTGCTAGATAAGTGATTTACAGTGCTAAATTGTACTCTTTCTCAAAATATATGAATTACTTTTGCATTTTTGCAGAGGTTGTGCACTTTATGCAGCATTTTAGTGCTGTTGCTTTTACCACTGCATTAGATTGGTCTTCTGAATCTAGTTTTACCTAGAGCTGAATATTTGCTCAATATTGTTGTTTTGCATTTCATCCTGTAATATATTCCTGATACTTTTAAATATGTGTATTATTTGCTACGTTCATACCCTCTGATCTCTTTATAAGTGCTTTTTGCTTTTCCCTCTGAGTATCAGCACTTCTGTTTGGTTTATTGTTTTAAATTGCTTATTTACTAAACGTAGGGCAACCTCTTACAGTGTTTTTACATTAAGAATATTGTGGCCTACATTCTAGTGGCAAGACAGGATACACAGGTCACTTTTGAGTTGGAAATTACTGTTTGAAAACCCAATGTGTGTGTTGCTCATTAGTCATAGGGCTGATTTGTTTGTTTTGAGACTTGTTATACCTGTATAAAGTCATTGCATTTGTGTGAAACTGCACATCAAGTAGCTGTGGTTAGCAGTTCCCTGTACTGACGCAAGCAACCAGAACTGAAACTTTCCATATAAAAACTATTCCTGCAAATTCCTCAGTACATAAAGATCAACAGTTTGTGTATTGAGGAGCACCTCCCCCATGAGTTTAGTGTTAGATAGTCTTGATTGTGATCTACAGATGTACAGCAACCAGCTAGCTAGTTCTATACTCCTCTTGTGCCATCTGCTTGTAGACCATGCAATATGGATCTGTAACAATGAATATAAGTCGCCAGCTTGGTGGATAAGGGCATCCAAAGGCAATGTAGAAATTGTCTCATGTTTACTGAAATCCACTTAGTTCTTAAATAAACAGGGATGGTATGTGAGAGATGTAGTTATACAATTTCTCTGGAGGTAAGGCTCACACACAAACACTTACAATATCATACAGTTTGTGAGAAACACATGCACTATAGCTACCAAATATAGTATGGACCAAACACATATGTATGCCCATGTTGAGGCTCTTAAATGCAATCTTCCTAAACCACAAAGTCCTCTCAGACATTCCTCTCACAATGAGTATCCTCAGCAATGTCAAAAGTATTCTGCCAGAACAACAACCACCTGCAGCCACATCTCATGGTGTCTCACCTTTTAAGCTCATAAGGCATACCATTACTTTTGGTCATAGGAGACTCCACTAGAAGACTTACAGATGTCTCACTCACCAAGCTGAATAAGGAGAGAGTCATGGTCAGTTGCCTGTCAAGGGCCAGGATCTGTGAGATCTCACACCCGCTATGCTCATAGAACCACAAGTAACATTATGGGTGTAAATGAACTGAAATATATCTCCTCCTTGAACTATGTGAATGGAGATATGATGGAGCTGTCAGATCAGTATGAGCCTAGCTGAGCATTAAGCAGCATTCTGCTTTCTCCAAGGATGATGACACAATATGAACAGAAAATAATTGAGTTTAATAACTGGCTTAGATTTTGGTGTCATTTGAAGGGGTATAATATTTGTCAACATGTGAGGACATTGCTGGAAGACCATGGTACTTTGCTAGGCATGGTCTGTACCTATCCTGTCTGAGTTTTCAAATATTTGAGAAAACCTTGTCCACCCCAAAGTGCCTTTCTTATGCATTGCAAACCCATTAAACCATCGGACATAGCAAAACCAAACCAAGAAAATCTGCAAGTATTACTGCTCAATGCCAGGACTTTAAACAAGAAACTCGACTCCCTGAAAGCTCTCCTCACCCTTGAGAATGTAGACATTTGCACAGTTAATTAGACATGGATTAGAGCTGTGGAGATGACCATGGAAGTGCAGGGGTATAATGTCTTCCACACTGCAAAGGAAGGAACAAAAGGTGGAGGTGTCCCAATTTTCATCAGAAATACACCTCAAGACTCAAACAGTATGACACACTTGAGTTCCTCCATGGCTAAATTACAACAAGCAAAGTCCAAAAACGTATCCTTGCAAGCTAACGGTCCCACTCTATGACCCAGGAAACCCATAGCTCTTTGTTAAATGTACTGGAGACAGTTCCCATTCAACCTAAAACTACATTCATGGGTGAGTTTAACCATACCACTATAAACCTGGAATTACACAAAACCACAGACATGCAAGCCCAGAGATCTGGGAGATTCTATGACTGTGCCCAGTTTGCAATCAGTTACAAACTTGGTAAGCCAGGGGCCGTTGATGTTGGTCATGACATCAGAGAAGTACATGCCAAAAAGTAGCATCCCCAGCATCAAGCCCTATAGGACTCCACTAATGACTAGCTTCTTTTTGGAGGTAGACTCTTCTATCCTAACTTCTTGGGTCCAATCTGTGAGCCAGCTGGCTATCCATATAATCTGCATTCCCTCTAGTGGCAAAAACATCCTTGACATGATCCTCACAAACACATGAAAATGCTACTCACCCCAAGTGTAATGCCCTCACACTGGTCAGATTGGACCATAAAGCCCAATCCTGGGAACATCACTGCTTATTTGCAATTGTTCATATAAACCTTGCATAATCATGTTAATGGCTGCTTTGAGGCACCTGTACCTACCTGTAAAAAGCACAAGAAACTTAAAAAACAAGCCACCCTGGTGGAATCCCAACATCAGTACTCTGTATAATAAACAAAGGAAAATCATAACAAGAATTAGGAAGTGCAATGCCCAGCAAGTGAAAAACGCCTCATCAATCTAACCAATCAACTCAGGGGGTTAATCAAGTCTACCAAAGCTTAGTTTGATGTAAAGATAGCCTCCCTGGCCAAAGACAATCACAATGCTTTCTTTACCTATGTCTGAAACCTTAAAGGCAATGCACAGCAATCTGCTGACCTAATTTTAAATGGATCTGCCTATACTGTGCTAGAAGACATAGCAAACCTACTGAATGACAAATTTAGTTCCAGTTTTACCCTTCCCCTTCTGTAAAAAACCCTCAGAAAATTTCAACCATAACTTCCCCAACTGTAAGTAGGGAACAGGTCCTCAATTCTCTCTCCAAGATATCAATGAACCTTGATAATATCCAAAGATGCCTCCTGAATAACACAAAACATGACCTATCATCACCAGTGAAACTGCTATTCAACCATAGCCTCCAGACATGCCAAGTAAATGATAACTCCAACTGCCATCCATCTGCACAAGGGCATGCCATCCACAGATCCAGGTAACTACAGAGCTATAAGTCTGACTAGTCTCATATTCAAGCCTATAAAAAGAATTCTCATGAAACTAATAAACAATGCTATAGGCAACCTTTAGTCACTGGACCCAGCCAAGTTCAATTTCATCAAGGTCAAGTAATGTCTTGCTTAATCTTGTGAACTTCTTCAAAAAGATCACCATAGTTGCTATAAAAGCTGACTGCTAGTAGGAGAAGGCTAGCCTCATCCCTCTTAAGTATTTGGCTCTTGGTGGCATTACTTTACTCCTGCAAGGTTTAATCAGTACTGGAAAGCCCTAACTAATCTTGAGATACCCACATGGAATGCTGTGGTATCTTACATTATCTAATGAGTGTGCTGAGGTTAAACGCTTGTAACAATGATTTAATCATTAATAAATGGCATGCAAGCCTAGTGAGTGAGTGATTAATGGTTAACTGCTAGCGACACATCTCTTTGATAATAAATGGCAAGCTAGCCTGTTGTTCTAAATATTCAGCAACTAATAAGCTATGCAGAGCCTTTTTACTGATATCTAGTGATTAATAAGCCATGCAGAGCCATGTTTCTGGTACTTAGACCCTTGGAAATGGATGGTATCTTGCAGAAACTCCCTTAGTTACTTAGCAACATTAAACAAGGACCCATGCTAACCTATTAGCTGAGAACCTACATTATAAACTACCTTTGCTCACATTTATTTGGGCTAGACTTAGACTCATTTATGAGGCATTTGTTCTGCCTGCATTAAGAGAGCTATCAGTGGGTAACAAAATCAGGTAGCCATCCCTGTTAACTGTTTGTTCAAGCAATTGAGTACTAATATACATAGTGTAATAAATGGTGTTTTTTCTAAGGTGCTGATCCTATCTGGACCAATGTGGTAGTGCAGATTCCTGTACAGTTGAGTCAAGGTCTGCCTGCCATCAGGCCTATATCATACCTGTGATTTCTGTTCCTAAATCCTGCATTTTTACTATGTAACTTTTCTGATAAATGGCATTCCAGTTGTCCATATGCATTACAAACTAGGTTTATAGCTTAATGCTGATTTGTGGTTTGCAGTCTTCCTGAGCCTTTAAACAGTGTCTTGCTACATTATAGTGTCATAGGACTGGCTAGCTTGTATGTAAATCCAATAGCTGCTATCATTGCAAAGTGAATGTGTATATGCTTATTGTTTTTTTCTTTATAAATAATTTTGTTATATTGCCAGAACTATCTTCCTAAGGGCTAACTCTTGTTTCTCTCCACCACTTTCTCTCTCTCTCTCTCTCTCTCTCTCTCTCTCTCTCCCTTAAGTACCCTGCTCTCCATTTTGCTGTTCCTGCACTAGTCTCTGGGAACCTACTTACCTGGTGACAAAGGACCCTATTCAAATACCTGCAATCGCATCACACATCCTAAAATTCCCTGCATCCTCTCTCAAGGAAGCAAGAAAGTATGTGGTTTCCTAATTCCTACCAGTAAAGCTTACAACTGTAACTATTGATTCAAGGGTTTTAAAAGCATGGCCCTAGCCAGGATAGCCAGCAGCCTTTACCCCCCCTCCATCTACCCTGTAACCAACACAACTTCATTCCTTTATTGTAACCCCTTTTACTAGCGATAACACCTTCCCTAGTTCTAAACCAGCTAGCTCCCATATAAAATTACCTGCAATAGTATACCTGTCCACTAGGTGGCACCCTTATACCATCCTTTTATCTCCTGTGTATCCCTCTGTCTTATACTTTCATTACATTACATTTCTGATGTCCTATAGCTGTTCTTAATTCTATCTTACTTTACCCTTTACTTCAACTGTCTACACCCAGCTATTTCTCTTAGACTCTTTACTTATCTCTGCTCTTACCCACTCCTAACTTACCTAACTCACCTTTGATAGCCAGCATTTGCTGATTGTTCTTCTTAAGCTGCTCCTTTACTTGTCTCTACCTGCTCTGTTCGCCTTGCGGGCTCAATCCACTCCCCCTACCCTACCCCTTAATTCCTACCCACCCCCCAGTGCTCCTACTCTTATATTACATAACCACACCCCTCCCTTGCCTCCAGTTACAAAGAACAATACCATTGGCCAGCATACACCTATTCTCTCCTTCTCTAACTACTCCCTATCTCTCCCACCACACCCTCCACCTCTCACTATCCACACTTAGTACACTTCAGTGCCTACCACATAGCACCTACCAACTAATCCATCCCAGTGTATAAACTACCTACCCCAGCCCAGTTAAAGCTGTTACTCATACTCATACTTCTACCACCTCTAACTGTAGCCTACCTGCTTACCTCCTATGAACACCCATTATGTCTGCAACTTCACTACCCGAA
The DNA here is from genome assembly GCF_019279795.1 of Protopterus annectens. Taxonomy (NCBI): domain Eukaryota; kingdom Metazoa; phylum Chordata; order Ceratodontiformes; family Protopteridae; genus Protopterus; species Protopterus annectens. The sequence continues at coordinate 1,503,007,358 of NC_056731.1, read as the reverse complement.
TAAGCAAACTACCTCTCCATCAGTACCTATCCTCACTAACCACATAAGCATAACATCTACACCCAGCTATCTACTGGCAAAATATCATAGACTAGTCCACATTAGGCATAACTCTCTAAAAGCCAGAAGGTCTCTAAACCTATACAGTAAATTCCCAAATCCTAGATGTGGAATACAACTCCTCTCATTAAAAGTTGGGGATATTCACCCAAACCCAGGCCCAACAATTACTACTACCATACAACTCCTCAATCCCAATCCCTCTACTAATCATTCCCTTACCAAACCTCCAAACTCACTCTTTATAGCACACCTCAATAAACGTAGCATAAATAACAAAGTTGCACACCTCCATGCTCTCTTAGACGCATACTCCTTTGACATTCTATGTTTAATAGAAACTTGGTTAAAACCTGTAACTAAAGACAATGAAGTCATCCCACCTGGATATAATATCCTGAGACTTGATGCAGCCAAGAAGGGAGGGGGGATAGCTATCCTATTTATATCAGGGTTACAAGTTACTACCTCTAACTATAAACCAACTCAAGACTCTAATGCTGAAATCCTTATTTCCAAACTTCAACTTAACACGTTCAAATCCATTTATATCATCTGCATCTATCTACCTCCTGGCATTCACAGCACCACCTTAGAAGATATCATTTGCTGGTTATCTAAAAACTTCCCCAAAAAGACTATAATCCTGGGTGATTTTAATATTGATTGGAATTGCTGTAGCAATGACCACCCTACCACCCATATTAACCTATATTTTTATTTATTTTTTTTTATTTAACATTTGTTGACCGGGAATGTCCGACTAGGTTCCACAGATCCTGTTTTCAGCAGAGGCCCGGGGAGAAATGCTCCAGTGTTTTTATGTTTTTTCTCAAACCATTACTTCCCCTACCAGGGTAAACAAGCCTAATAAGAAAGAAAGTACCTTAGATTGGAGTCTCATAAATAATTATACCCAGACATATGAAGTTGGGACCCTCCCTGATGATGTAAGTGACCACTCATTTACCTACATTATCAGCCATAAGACCAATTTACCCATCCCAACCACATTCAGGACAATTCGGACCAAAAAAAAACTTTAATCCTAATCTCTTCCAAAGAGAACTTAGGGCATGTGACTGGTCTCCCACAAAATACTTCCTACTTGAGGAAACTCTTAAATACTTTAATTATAAATTCCTAGCCATACTAGTCCACCATGCACCAACCCATTCTATCAGAATTAGGACTAAACCTGCTCCATGGCTTTCAAAAGAAACCAAGCAAAAAGTCCATCTTAGAAATAAATACTGGACTAAATGGTAAATGACTAAAAACCTTGTGGATCAACAAAACTTTAGATAGCTGAGAACTTACACAATACTAGCTATACTGTCTGATAAAAGAATCTTCTACCTACAGTTTCAGCAAACTCACCATAATAAACCACAAAATATCTGAGCAAGTATTAACCAACTACTACACCCAGGTCAATCCATTATGCCAAGCCCACAAGGCAGAGACCAGGAGAATACAAAGCAAACTGCCAATGCCTTCAATACCTTTTTCACAGAGACTATTCAAACACTCGCCCAATCAGCTATCACCTCATAGCTTAACTTTACCTACCTCTAACACTAGCCCACCTCCTCCATTTCTCTTCCAACCAGTCCCAAAAACATATATTCTTACCCTTATCCAAAAAATGAAACCATCCTCTCCCTCAGCTGACCAACTACCCGCAGAATATCTACAAAAAGCAGCCAAATCCATAGCCTATCCCATTTCCATTCTGATTAATAGAACCATCAGTGGAGGACACATCCCAACAATCTGGAAAATCTCCCACATTACCCTCCCTTCATAAAGGTGGCAACTCTATTGAATTCTCTAACTACTGTCCCATAGCCTTACTTTCTCCTTTGGCAAAAAATGTGGAAAAATGCATCCATAGGCAATTACTTGACCACCTAATCCAAAATAACTTACTTTCCAGGTGTCAGCATGGATTCAGGCCTTTCCACAGCACTACCACTGCTCTCCTTTCCTTCACTGACTGTATTAACAAAAAACGTAACAATAATATGCTTTCCTCTGCATTCTTCATCGATCTGTCCAAGGCATTCGATATGGTAAATCAGCAGAAACTTATAAATATCCTCAAATCCCTGTCACTAGATGCACTCACTATAAAATGGTTCCAATCCTGCTTAGATAATAGACAACAGGCTGTGCTATGGCATAATAATTTATCTACCCACCTCCCTATTAACCTTGATGTCCCTCAAGGGTCAATATTAGGACCCCTCCTTTTCTCAATTTTTATCAATGACCTTCACTTAGTAATCCCTCAAGCTACATGTATACAATACACAGATGATTCAACACTTATATGCTCAGACACATCTACATCTGAACTGCAGTCCCTAACCCAAAAGGTGTTTAACACAGTAGAACAATGGTTTTCACAGCACTGCCCACTCTTGAACCCCCCAAAAAAACTAAACTCTTACTCTTTACTCCTACTCAGAAGTCCTCTCCAATAGATTTCACAGTAATATCCAATAATTGTACTCTAATATCTCCAGACCCAACTACCAAACTACTAGGAATCAACATAGACAACAACCTTAACTTCGACACCCATATCAACAATACACTAAAAGTGTTAATAGAAAACTAGGCTCTCTCTACAGGATCAAACCCTTCCTTTCTCCAGCCGCTTGAATAACTATAGCTCACACTCATCTAATCTCAACACTCCTCTATGCCTCACCCATATATACTAATCTATAAAAGAGCAACCTCAACAAAATGGAAAACTACAATAACGTTGCCAGATTTGACACAGGCAACCCATTTAGAACCCATCATTGTTATAATCTAAAGCAGGTTGGATGGCTTGATCTACAAAATCAGCTTAAATTCCACCAACTGACCATTGCCCACAAGACCCTTTACCATCCTTCCAATATTCCAATACTATCTACCCTCATAATCTCCTATAATAATCTTAAAACCTTACGTTCATCACATAAACTTTTAGTAGATATTTGTAAATCCAACAACATGGCTGGTGACTCTCTGTTCTCTAATACTGTTGGAAAATCCTGGAACCTTCTTCCCAGTGAACTTTCATCACTGTCCTCTATATCACTTTTCAAAAACAAACTGAAACTTTTCCTCAGAGCACACTGGTTATGCCCCTGTACTAAACCTGACTAATTAACTCGCTCTTCTCACTAGATTCTGCTTACCCTCTACTTCTTAGTACCAAGTCCTATTTTCCTTAATAACAATGACACCTATACCTTCTAGATAATGTTACTGTTTGTACTGACATCTTCTGCGGATACTTACTTTAATGCATATGTGATAATTTGTTAAATAGTTATACAATGAGCTGCCTTCTTTGTTAAATTCTGTATTGGACCTGCATTGTGCATTGTGTTATGAAATTTATGTTCTCAGAGCTTATATCCCTGGGCCTCTACTGAAAATGGACATATATATACAGTTAGACTAGCCCGGTCAACAAATGTAAAATAAAATAAAATAAATAAATACAATAAAATAGATTTATAGGTTAATAGGTAAGTATTACACTAGCTGCTCTTGAGGGACATTTTAAGCCTAGCCTGTTTCCCTTTTTGCTCTCAAATTAGCCTATCCCATTTAGTTAGAGATTGGCCTTACCCATCCCATGGTCAATAATTATATATTATCTTTAATGAAAATAACTGTGACCATACCATAAATCATTTGAAGAAACACATGCATGGGGTAAAGCATTTAGGAGCTGCCTCTATCCATTAATAGTACAAGGGCAGTCCTGGGGTAAATTTTCTGTTACCCATCCATAGATCCAAGTTGCAGTTGAATATGGACAGGGATGAACTTTGCTTTATGTGGATGACAAGGGAAAAACAGTGCATATTGCCGACCTTGACCAGGCCAAGGCTTCCAGAACAATTCCTTATCAGAGCATTGTTGACAGACTCACAATATTAGGTATGAACCCCTATGTCAGCTGATGGATAGCCAGCTGGCTCACAGATATGAACCTTGAAATTATGATAGGGAAGTCCACCTCTACTAACAGGATAGTCATTAGTGGAGTCTCTCAGGGCTTGGTGCTGGGGATGCTAATTTTTTGCATCGATTTCTATGATGTCAAGGCCAACATCAAGACCCCTGGTTGACCAAGTTTGCATATGAATGCAAACGGGGTACAAACATAGAATCTCCCAATGACTCAAATACCTGTCATAAAGGCCTGACACATGACAAATAACTGGTGCCAAGAGCCACGGTGTAAAACTCAATTCCAAGAAATTCATACTGGTATCCTTTGAGAAGACAGCTACCCCTGGAAACTGACACATTGGCAATACACCCCTAAGTATAGTCTCAGTGGTTAAGGACCTGTGACAACAACCTGTCCATTTACTGAAAACCACTTAGTTCTTAACAAATGGGAATGGTATGTGAGAGATATAGCTATACAATGTCACTGGAGATAAGACTCACATACAAACACTTACAATATCATACAGATTGTGAGAAACAGACACACACACACACTCACACACACACACACACACACACACACACACACACACACACACACACACACACACACACACACACTATACCTACCACACATAGTATGGACCACGCAGATATGCCCACATATGTTGAGGCTCTTAAATGTAATCTTCCTAAACCAAAAAGACCCCTCAGATATTGTTCTCACAGGGAGTATCCTCAGCAAAGTCATAAGTATTCTACCAAAACAACAACCACCTGCAGCCACATCTCATGGTGTCTCAACTTCTAAGCCCATAAGGCATACCATTACTTTTGGTCATAGGAGACTCCACTAGGTGACTTATAGATGTCTCACTCACAAGCTGAGCAAGGAGAGAGTCACGGTCAGTTACCTGTCAAGGGCCAGGATCTGTCAGGTCTCACTAAGGTCACTGAACCACAACTAACTTTATGGGTATAAATGAACTGAGATATACCTCCTTGGACTATACGATTGGAGGCATAATGGAGCTATCAGATCAATATGAGCCTAGCTGAGCATTAAGCAACATTCTACTTACTACAAGGATAATGACACAATATGAATGGAAAATAATTCAGTTTAATATCTAGCTTAGATTTTGGTGTCATTCAAAGGGGTATAATATTTGTCAATATGGGAGCAAACGATGGGTAGATCATGCTGGTTTGCCAATTGTGGTCTGTACCTATCCTATCTGAGTTTTCAAATATTGGAAAAAACCTTGTCCACTCCAGACTGTTTTTTTTAGGCATTGCCAACCCGTTAAACCATTGGACACAGCAAAACCAAACCAAGAAAATCTGAAAGTATTGCTGTTCAGTGATTGAACTCTAAAAATGAAACTCCATTCCCTGAAAGCTCTCCTCACCCTTGAGAATATAGACATCTTTAGAGTTATTAAGACATGGATTAGAGCTCCAGAGACCACCCTAGAAGTGTAAAGCTATAATGGCTTCCACACTGCAAAGGAAGGAACAAAAGGTGGAGGTATCTCAAATTTCTTCAAAACTACACCTCAAGACTTGAACAATACGACACACTTGAGCTCCTCCATGTCCAAATTACTATAAGCAAAGTCCCAAACCATATTCTTGCAAGCTAATGGTTCCCTCTCTATGACCCAGGAAACCCATAGCTCTTAGTTAAATGCACTGGAGACAGTTCCCATTTAACCTAAAAGTATATTCATGGGTGACTTTAACCACACCACTATAAACTTTGAATCATACACAACCACAAACATGCAAGCCCAGAGATCTGGGAGATTCTATGACTGTGAACAGTTTTCAATCATTTGCAAACTTGGTCAGTCAGAGGCTGTTGATGTTGGTCTTGACATCAAAGACATAGATGTCACAATGTAGCATCCTCAGCACCAAGCCCTGAGGGACTCCACTAATGACTAGCCTCTTTGTGGAGGTAGACTCCCTATCCTAACTTCTTGAGTTCAATCTGTGAGCCAGCTGGCTATACATATAATCTGCATTTCTATTAGGGGCACAAACATCCATGACATGGTCCTCACAAACATGGTTGAATGCTGCTCACCCCCAAGAGTAATCTCCTCACTGGTCAGAAAGAACTATAAAACCCAATCCTGGGAACATCACTGCCTATGTGTAATTGCTCACATAACCCTTATGTAGTGATGTTAATTGCTGCTTTGAGGCAGTTGTATCCACCCATAAAAAGCACAAGAAACTCAAACAACAAGCCATCCTGGTGGAATCCCAATATCAGTACTCTGTATAATAAACAAAAGAAAATCATAGCAAAAATTAAGAAGTGCAATGCCCAGCAAGTGAAAGCTCCTCATCAATCTAAACAATCAACTCAGGGGGTTAATTAAGTCTACCAAAGCTAAGTTTGAGGTAATAATAGCCTCCCTGGCCAAGGACAATCACAATGTTTTATTCAGCTATGTCTGCAACCTGAAAAGGCAATGCACAGCAATGTGCTGGCTTAATTGTAAATGGATCCACCTATACTGAGCTGGAAGACATAGCAAATCTACTGGATGACAAATTTAGTTCCAATTTTACCCTTCTTTAAAAAACCCCTCAGAAAATTTTAGCCATAACTTCCCCAACTGTAAGTAGGGAACAGCTCCTCAATTCACTCTCCAAGATATCAATGAGCCTTGATAATATCCAAAGATTCCTCCTGAATAACACAAAACATGACCTATCATCACCAGTGAAACTGCTATTCAACCATAGACTCCAGATATGCCAAGTAAATGATAACTCCAACTGCCATACATCTGCACAAGGGCATGCCATCTACAGATCCAGGTAACTACATAACTATAAGTCTGACTAGTCTCATATTCAAGCCCATAAAAAAGAGATTCTCATGGAACTAATAAACAATGCTGTAGGCAACCTTTAGTCACTGGATCCAGCCAGGTTCAGTTTCATCAAGGTCAGGTCATGTCTGCTTAATCTTGTGAACTTCTTCAAAAATATCACCATAGACTCATAGGTTAATAGGTAAGTATTACACTAGATTCTCTTCAGGGCCATTTTCAGCCTAGCCTATTTCCCTTTTTGCTATCAAATTAACCTATCCCATTTAGTTAGAGATTGGCCTTACCCATCCCATGGTCAATAAGTATATGTTATCTTTAATGAAAATTACTGTGATCATACCATAGATCATTTGAAGGGACACATGTATGAGGTAAAGGATTTAGTACCTGCCTCTGTCCATTAGTAACACAAGGTAGTCCTGGGGTAAATTTTCTGTTACCCATCCATACATTCAAGTTGCAGTTGCATATGGACAGGGATGAACTTAGTTTTATGTGGATGACAAGGCAAAAACAGTGCACACTGCCTACCTTGATCAAGCCAAAGCTTTCAGAACAATTCCCTACAAGAGCATTGTTGACAGATTCACAACATTAAGTATGAACCCCTATGTCAGCTTGAAGTTAGGATAGGGAAGTCTACCTTTACTAACAGGATAGTCATTGGTGGAGTCTCTCTGGGCCCAATGCTGGGGATGCTCATTTTTTTGCATCTACTTCTATGAGGTCAAGGCCAGCATCAAAGGCTCCTGGTTGACCAAGTTTGCAGATGATTGCAAAGTGGGTACAAACATGGAATCTCCAAATGACACAAATACCATTCATGAAGGCCTGACACATGACAAATAACTGGTGCCCGTGCCATGGTCTAAAACTCAATGCCAAGAAATTCATACTGGTATTCTTTGAGAAGATGGCTACCCCTAAAAACTACCATATTGACAATACACCCCTAAGAGTAGTCCCAGTGGTCAAGGATCTGTGACAACAACCTGTCCATTGACCATTATATATCTACAGTAGAAAGGAAATCATTCCTATCTTGTGCAAATTATAAGCAAGAGTATGGCATCTAGGTGTGAGGATGTCCTCATCAGAGCAATCATTGAGTACAATGCCACCTTTAGTATGCAGCTGACCAGACATATGCAAAACTTGAAGTGGCCACAGAGTTTCCTCACATAAACAATACAAGGCATAAACAACATGTCCCGTGTGGACTGCCTCAAAGTCCAGTCCTTCTACTCAGTATCCTACAGGTTGCTAACTAGTGGTCTATGCCTGGGCAGCAAAACATCATCTGATCTGACTCTGATGGACTTGCTGCAGATCCACAAAACAATTATCATCATAATTACCTGATCGTGGGACCTAAAGCTCACCTGCAGCATTAACAGGACATGCTGGAGGAACAGTTATGTGTGTCAGAGACTACTCCTTTTCTGAAACGGCTAACCCACCTCAACTATAACTTGGACTAGTTGAGGGAGACCCGGAAATTTACCCCTGATCTGTCACTAGTTTCTATAACAGATAACGTGGCAGCCTGTAAATGCTTGACTCTCCCATGCCTAAGTCTACATATAACCCATAAAACAACCCTAGAGTATCAACCTGCCAGACACATTTTGGAAGCAATGCTAGAATTAAAAATGCCCCCTGAGTTCATGAACGTAGTAATCACCTGTGAACCTGTGAATTTGGTCTAGTCAAAGTACCATTTTTAGTTATATCCCAAAACAAAAGCACATAAATACAGAAATATAATATAATACAGAGAAAACAAAATTCAGATGGCATTTCTTTTTACAGTCATACATTTAAATACTTATAAAACAGAGTTTGGGTTGATGAGAAGAAAATAAAAAAAAAACAGCACAATAGCTGGCTGAGTATGTGATATAATTTGCTATTAGCTCTTTAAAGTGCTGGACATTGTTTCTAATGTTTTTAATACAGTTAAAGAAGGCTCTGTGACTGCCCTTTGCCTGGTGGCAATTTTACGTTGTACCTGGCTTCTGCTGATTTGAACATAGTCCAGAGTTCTCTGTTAGGTTTAGTAAGAGCTTTTTTTGCAACTAGAAAGTTACATTTAGGTTCCATCATAGGAGGTTATTTATGAATTTGGCATTGCAATTACTTTGGAGAGGGACAGATGCATCTATGCAGCTATTAACATATGGGTAGAATTAGAGCAAAGGATTCCACATAAGCAATGGGGTCACTGGGTTGAAAGGGGATGTTAAATTTAGGCAGGTCATTACTCAGTTTCAGCAGATTAGCCTCGGTATAATCTCTAAGTACCAATGGATGCTTCTGGCTTCTCTCTTAAGAGAATTGTGACTGATTTGTGGTCTGATTAGGGAGCAGAACAGTTCAATACTGGTAAAGACCAAGTCTAGGATTTTACTGCCCCTGGTTGATATGCAGAATAACTGGTCCAGAGAGTTTGTATTGGTGAAGTCCATAAATCTGTGGACATGTTACAGAAAGAATATATCTCCCAGTTAATGGAGGAGTAGGCAAAGTTTCCTGAGAAAGTGGTCTTTGCCTTAATGCATAGGGACTCCAGGGACTCCGTACTAGTTAAGCATCGGAATTATGAACTGAGGAGGACATAAAGGGGTCCTATACTGAGCTATGTTTTGATAAGGGATCTTGTTAATGGCAAATTAGATGTTGAGGAGCTCCAGATTGTTATCTTGTTTAAGAAGTCTGAAGGTGAAGTGTTTTTTTTTTTTTTCACAAATATGCATCTATTACAACCTTTAGTGCCTTCATCTAGTGTGGTTAGCCTTAATGTGTTGCAAGCATTAAAACCTTGCACTAACGGGATGTTCTCATTTGCCTTGAACCAAGTCTCTGTAATGATGCAGATATCAATGTTTTTCAGGGTAAAGTGTGGATGTAGTGAGTGAAGTTTTTCATAAGGTTCCTACAATTGAGCAGCAATACCTTTATGTTATCCCAAGTTTGTTTTATAATGCTAAAGCTTCTGAGGACTGATATTGCCTAAAAGTGGCATCGTTGTGGTGTATAAAGTTTTAGCCAGTATACAGAAGCCTCATGGAGATAGGTGCAAGCCATCTCTGGCAAAGCAGTTTGGACTGTCTACCATCTCCTCCCAGGCTGATATATATTGGACCCATTTAGAATCATACCAGAAGATAAGCCAATTGTGGAATCAGATCATGTTTTGTTTGTACTGCCGCATCATTCTTGGTGATGGTAAAATGCTACTCAAGGTTAGGTTTGTACCTGCCTTGGATAAGTATTCTGACAACTCCACCATGTCTGTCTTCATATATTCCAAGAAGGTACATCTCAAGTCATTTTCACTCACATATACTATGACTGTATCATATGTGTATTTGTGGTTTCAAGGACACAAGTGCCCATGTGATGTGCACATCCTGGCACCTGATAGGCAGCTAAAGGTAACACTCTCTTTGCACATCTTGCTGAGTTGTGCATCTGTGTGTCTCACAATGGAGTAACCTATGACCGGGATGTTATATTATGTGGAGGTTTGCCTTATGGGTTTTTGAATTGAGGCACAGTGACTCTTTGATGTAGGTTTCATGGTGAGTGCTGCCTATGTTGTGTGTTTATGAGGTTGCTGTGGGTATTTGCTTCTTAGGTTACATTTAGGTAGCTTTTGTGGTTAAAGTAGGCTGCTTTTAAAAACCTCAGCATATGTAGGTTTGTGTGTTTGGTCTGACCTTTGTGTGATAGGTTTATTGTGGTGTTATTTTGTACTATTAACCTTCTTGTTATCTGCAGTGTCTTCATAACAGAGTTTTATCTCAAGTACCATTAAATAACTGCATCTTTCATATACTGTGTCAGTTTGTTGAAGTACTAGGTGGTTGTCAGTAAACCCAAGACAACTGCTACATTATCTCAGGGTGTCCATCTCAACTAAGCTGGTCGCAGATGTTGAAAAGTGAAAAGCTATGGTTCCAAAAGCTTACTAATGTGGGCTGAAAGGGGAGTAGCACCTACAAAGTTTGGAGTTGATTGATTGAGGTGCTGTCTGTCTGATAGCAGAGATATTACTGGTCTCACCACAGCTACATGCAGCCAGTAATCAATGATCCCTAGCTTCTTCTCTCGCCAGATGGAAAAGAGTAGCAGTCATGCTAAGCTGCTTCCTGAGAAGTGGTACTAACCCAGGCATTGTTGGTTTCAGTACATTTGCTATAGCCTTCTCTTGTTAGATCCCCTGGATAGAACCTACAGCAGCTGAACACAACAGACAAGCAAGCTGCACAAAGCTTCTCAACAAATCTGCAACCAGACTACTCAGGGAAGTCCTACACACACTGCCAAATCTGAGACCAGCAGGAATCAATGCCCCTGTGCTCCTTCTTTTGCTAGAATAAAATAAGTAGCATAAATCTAAAGCTGACTCTTAAGAAGCAAATGTCAAGCTTTCCAGTGATTGGTACTCTCTGGGAAGGCCATGAAATAATGAACCTCTGCTCCTTATCTCAACAGGAGCAAATCAAAAGCATTGTTTCTGAGGTGACTCCTGAGAAACAGTTCCTAGGCTCTCCAGTGACTGCTAGTCTAGTCCCAGATGCTACAGATTTTAAAAGCATGTTGGAAAAAGGGATTAAAACTGCAGTATACACTAGGTGAACGGGATGATATGGGACACAGTCTAACTCAAGCTTTAAGAGTTTAAAAGGAGAAAGCCATACCAGATAGCTGGTTCAGTGTCTAGTAGAATGAGCAGATAAGATGAAACTGGGAGGAACTTCCAAAATCAAGTTTATAATTAAGCTGGACAGCATAAAAACAATCAAGATAAAAACCACAGAAAGAGCTGGGCTGGTGAGTATTAGAAGTCCAGTGCAGTCACACACAGAATTAGTCTCACAGCGCTTGCAGCTAATAAGGATGCAACTAAATAAGGCATCCTGTTTATCAGATCCTCCAACTAATTAACTAGATATAATTCCTTTTCAATCAGTGAATGTAAAAGAATATTTTTACTAAAGGACCTTCACCAAGAACTTTTAAAAGTTCAAGAAAAAAATGAAGGCAAAACATAATGTAAAAAAAGACAAACTGTAATATAATGAGCAAAAATTATAATACAAATAACAGAGGTATACAAACCAGAAATAAAGAAATCCAATGCAAAATCTAATACAGTCACACACAATAGTAGTCTCTCAGCACTTAAGGCTAAATAAGAATACATATAAATAGGACTGTAGCCAAATAAAAAATCCTTTTTATCTGTCTGACCCCACTAATTAACTACCTAAAATTCCTTTTCAATGAGTGAATGGAAAAGGATTTTTCTAACTGACCCTAGACAAGAACTATTTAAATGCCAAGAAAAACATTAAGTTAAAACAAAATTTAGAATAATGCAAATTGCAATATAATTAGAGCAAACATAAAAATAAAAGAAATGATGAAAGTATCCAAGCTTTAAATTGAGAAATCCAGTCCAAAATCCAATGTAGTCACATACAGCAGTAGTCTCACAGTACCTGGTGCTAAATAACCTTCAGTAATTGTAAAAAAGCTGACATTTAAGAACAAATATACAATAAAGCACAGTCACATCATCTATAGTAGTTTTAAAAATTCATTGATTCAGTATTCTGATAAATTTGTTGTCCTTCACTGTCAATTGGGCTTCTGGTGGCATTCAAAATTTTTAAACAGTATTAACAGTGAAGCAGTATAACAGAAGTAATATAATGGAGCACCAGACTTAGCCAGAGCTACTGCTTCTGCTCTGGCAAAAATGATGTTCTAATCCATACCAGACAACTATTCATGCTATCCTACTTTCATGAACTGTGCAACACCACAGACTATGGGACATCAGAAGCTTTATCTCCAACCAAAGGCCCCACTGATATCTCTCTAAATGCTCCAGGCTCCACAATCTTATGTCTTCCAACATCTAGGTTCCTCAGCAGGTGCAGATTGCATTTTATTTATTTATTGAGTTATTTATTTGTATTTGCTTACCATGGTAGTATTGACCAATTTAAGGCTCAGCCCAGGTGAAATAGAAAATGTTTCACAAACAAAAAATAATACAGAAATGTAAACAATAGCAGAATAGTTCAGAGTAATTACATATAAAAATGTGCATATACATTTCAACGAAGAAGCACAGTGCAATGTACAATCAATCAGAATGTAGCATACAATATATACATTAGTTTCTAAAGTGGGACAATCTTCAGTGAATTTTGCCAAAGGAGAGGAGGCTGGGAAGGGGATAATCTAGGTGATGTGTCCTGTGTTGAAACAGGAGCATACTCCTCTAAAAATCCTAAACTTCCAGCTTTTAACCTTCAGCTTCACCCTTTTGATCTTCTGTTTTTCAGAGACAAGGATCCAGCTCTGACCACCATCCAAAACAGCTAATAGCAAACATCTAAACTGGCAGACAAGACCTTGGATAGTGCTTCAGATACTAAAAATAGGCAAAACACAAGATATAGTCTGGAGAGAAAATAACCAAGGATGTTCTTTAAATGTATTAACCCATGAATTAAATGTTTTATCAGTAAATACAATTCATTACATTTACTGGATTCCATCTTGTATGATGGAATAAGCTATGGGTATGATTTGGAGTTTAGTTTTATGGAAAGTAGACTTTTTATTGCTACCATCATTTGCCAAAACAGTATGTTTGAGAATGTTTGAGAATGATGTCGGGTTAAGCCCAAAGACAAGAAACAAAAAGAAAGGCGGAGAAGAAGAGTGTGCTAATTAGTGCTAATTAGTTTATAAATGAAATCTATTTGGATATTAGCAAATCAATTAATGAAAGAGTCAAATGCAAATAGTCTGAGTATGGAATAAATAATATAACAAAATTAATAGAAGAGATTTGGTGTGACAATAAAAATATTTGAAAGCCATGCGCAGCTAGAAAAAAAATCAATAGAAAAAATATGTGATACATCAATTATTAAGATATAAAATAGGTGGAATTAGTGCAAGAGTCAGGGGACAGAGCAGGAAAATATAGGAAAATGTACAATTGTTGTAAGAAAGAGACCATTATAAAGAAGAAGAGGTAGTACATGGAAATAATAAAAATCAGAAAATGGAATTCAGGTGAATGTAAAGTTGATAATGGAAAGAAGAAGTTAAGAAAAAAAAGGAGTAGAAGGAAAAAGGAAAATGGTGTGAAAATCTAAAAGTTTCAAAGGGAAAAGAGAAATGTGTTATAAAACTGGATTTGTTCAGGAGGGAAGAAAAGAGAGACGTCAACCTAGTCACAGAAAACATGCTATCATTATTCAAAGTACCACACACAGAAAGTAGATGAGTAGAATAACTGTACAACTGAATGGATTTTTAGCCTTCACTTCAAGAGAAAACACAGGAGAAAGCAGGGAAAGGAAGAAAGACAATAACTAACTGCATAGAATCGAATGGGTTAGATGTGGAGTTTGTTGAGCTTAAATACAATTTCCTAGATGAAGCACAGGAGACTGAAAGTTTTGAAAATATAACAATTTTAGTACTAGTGGATGCCATCACTGGATAGGATATAATGGTTATACAGAAAATTCAAAGTATAGCTGGGTGTTAAGTAATGCTCAGTTCTTATCATATGGTACTGTATGAAATATGCAGATGTATTTTCATTGTATGGATCAAAGATTGGTGATACATGCAAAAATGAGTTACCCTTTTAAATAACAGAAGTAGGAAGGTTCAGAGAAGAGGAGGAAAAGATCTGGTGTCAGACAATGTGGACAAGGGTATGATATCATTTTCATTTAGTGCCCTTGTTATAATGAATGAAATTTAAGTTATGTTAAATCAGGGCTATCAAAATTAGGATAACCTCATGTAGGAAGGTGAACTATGAATAAATTCAGAACTACAAAAAATGTTGCTGTTTTAGTTTTGAGGTTTAACTTAAAGGAGGCATTCTTTGGTAGAAGATTGGAGATGGTGAAAATCTGATAAATATAAGTAACAAAACTGCACGAGTAGAGCTATGGAATTTACAAGACAGAAGATATGAAAAAAGTACATAAAACAGAAATACTCTAGCTTAGCTGGGAAGAAGACACAAGTAGCAGAAAAGACAAGCACAAGTAAGTCAGCAGGTAGTGAAGGATTGAAGGTAGTGACATAGAATGCTACAATATTGGACACTAAAATAGCTGTAAAGATCTACAGAAGAAATTAAGAGAATATGATATACTGAATATTCAGGAAACATGATTAACTGTGATAAAGAATGAAGAAAGGTTTCATGTAATTTGAAAAAAGCTGATCAAGTTCTAAAACTGAGATTATTGAAGTCAGTATGAAATCTTTTGTATATAGAGCCCCAGTAATGGAAATCTATGATGAATCAAATAAAAATGTGCAACTCATCAGAAAATTACAATGATAAAAATCAGCATAGATTTTGGCAGGAACTAGTGGAAAGAATATTGTAAGTTAAAAAAATTTTAAATATAATAATAATAATATCACCAGTCTATATCATTATCAGAATAGGGTTTTATCAGAATTATAATGTTTTTAATAATTATTGATTATAGTATTTCTGTATACCTCCAGATTAATTAACAATTCATTTAAAATAATTTATTCTATGATTTCTTAGTGTTAAACAGCAGAGAAACAATTAGACGAGCCTATTAAACCTGTATTTAAGGGAAATGGGAGTAGGACAACCCCAGATTCATAAAGACCCTTAAGTCTAGTTTAATGTTGTGGAAAAATAATGTATAAGGTGATATTGGATAAGCTATTGTCAGAATTGGATAATTTGGGACTTGAAACCATATATCAGCATGCATATGTTGAAAATAGATCTATTACCACCTGTAACACAATGTTCTATAACAATATAGTAACAGCTAAGAATGAAAAATTGTGATGTAATGTAATTTATATAGATTTAACTTCAGCATTTGACAGTGTCATACACAAAACACTGATCAATAAATTAAAACAATTAGGTATAGAAGTACTCTTCATAAGATGGATAGTTGCATGGCTTACAAATAGGACACGGCAAGTATCATACAACAACTGGACAGGTGAAATTCTTGGTTACAGTCAGGGTGTCCTGGGGTCTAGGCCATTACTTGTTTAGGTTGTATCTTTGAGATTTAACTTTTTCATCTAAGGTGTTCAGCAGTCTATATGCAGATATCTGAAATTGGTTAAACCGATTACATGTGTTACAGATAAGGTAAGTTTGAAAAAAAACTTGACTTAATAGACCATTTGGGCACAGGAGAATACTATGCTGATAAATACATCAAAAACTAAGCATATGAGATTTGGGAGACAAAAATTGAAAAGTGAATATTTAATACAGCTCACAGTGATTGAAAATGTAGACTCATTTAAGGGCCTGGGAATATGGGTAGATCCTGCTATGAGTTTTTCAGATCATAATAACTAACTGGTTAATGATAGTTATAGAGCTATAGGTTGTATAAAAAGATTTATAAAGTCTAGGAAATCAGAAATGATGAAGTTAGTGTTTTGGAGTTAGATTAGACCCAAACTTGAGCATGGAATAACAATATGGAAACTTTATAAGAAAACAAGCATGAGTAAACTGGAAAGAGTACAGTGGACATATACCAAGGGCATCCATTGATGTGAACAGCTACCTCTGGGAATGTCTGGGGTTATCAAAAAGTAATAGAGAATCATCAGACAACCTATGCAGAGCATGCTATAGGAAAGAGAATGCACCTGATGCTTGGAATAGACTACCAAATTACATTAAAGTAAGTACTAGTTTAAATATTTCTAAGAACAGCCTGGACTCTTATTATGGGAACAAGTGTTTTGGTATATTGGCAAGCTAGATGGAAATTAATGCCCATGCTTGAAATATTTGTGTGTATGTATGTTTGTATGTATGTAGATGAGGATTTACATTTTTTACAAAGATGGAGGATATGTTATACATGATTGTGTGGTATCAACAAATGTGATACCCGATATAAATTAAGAATAGATATTAGACAAGTGAGCAATCATCTTATTAATAACAATCAGAATAAAGTTTTAGACCAAAAGGTATAAGAGAAAAAAGTTAAATTAATGAGGGACAATTCATAAAGAGAAATATTACAGCAGAAATGAGGTTTTGGATAAATGGAAAATGATATTAAATATTCAGCAGTAAAAATGATATGGAAATATCCAATAGCTAACTAACTGATTTATACCAACAAATATTAAGTTACAAAAAAAATTAAGGAAAATGGTATTGATGCAAATATGAAAGGATGGTTTCATATTGACAGTATTTGGCAAAAATGAAATATAAGTCTAGGGTAAAGAAATGCATTAAAAGAACGGATGGAAAAGTTATAAAGCGGTGATGGAATTAAGAGTAGAGTATGGGACTTGTTTAAGATATAAAATAAGATATAAAAAAATAGTACATGTTTAAGTGAGATGATCAAGAATATTGCTTGCATCAAACAATAATGTTTTGCAAGAAACAAGCTGTAAACAAAAGTCATAGACAAACAGATAGATAGATAGATAGATAGATAGATAGATAGATAGATAGATAGATAGATAGAAGGTGATACAGTGAAACAGCATTTTGAGAAATTCTTTGACCTTAATTATAAATGTAACTTTTCTGGCAATAGGGAGTGGGCTTTTAGTTGTGGGAGAGAGTCTGACTTGGTTAGTATAGAAAATTGCATAGAAAAGCTGAGTAAAAAAAGCAGCAGGTCCCAGCGCTAAGCTGTTTTGTGTATGATACAATTACCATACCATCTAGATGCTAAGCTGTTCTCTGAGATGTTAATTAACACAGTCCCTAGAGGCTACGATGCTTTGTGTGCAATTGAAGCAGTATATCTCACAGGTACTAAGCTGCTCTTCATGTGGTACAGTAGATTCAGCTTCCAGATGTTCAGCTGTTCTATGTTTTATTCAGTTAATAAGCCACTGATACTAAACTATTCAGTCTGGATTACAATTGCTACAGACTCGATATAGGATGTTCTCTGTCCATTTGAAGTAATCCAGCCTTCAGGTGCTAACTTGTTCTAGGATGACTTGAATTAATGCAACCCAAATGCTAAGCTGTTCTGTGTAGAAATATGGATGCACAGAGCCTGTTTATGCTAAAGTACTCTGTGTTCATTTGACACTCAAAAAACATCCAGATGCTAAGCTGCTTTCTGTATGCTAGAATTAATGCAGTATCTAGACAATAAGGGGTTCTCTTCACAGCTGAGTTAATACAACCTGTAATGATGTGAGGTATTGCCAGCTATGCCAGGATAAGTAAGGCAGTGGATGTATAACATATGCCAGCATAGTTAGCTGGAGTTTTGTAAAGAATTATATGTCATTTGTATATCAAATTCTTTGCATACAGAGAGGTACCCCAGGAATTCAAAGGTTTTTCAACCTTTGAGTTGCTGTATGGGCATAGGGTGAGGAGGCCTCTAGATCTTATTCATGATGAGTGGGAGGGCAAGTGTAAATCCCGCAAGGAATCTGTTGTGGCATATGTCCTAAACCTAGGACAAGGCTTAGGGAGTTCATGGGCTTTGCCCAGGAGAACCTGGCAGGAGGCCAACAGCAGAAAAAGGTCTGGTATGACAGGATTGCTTGAGCTCAAGTGTATGCTGTGGGACAGCAGGTTATGATGCTCATTCCTGTCAGACACAATAAGATGTAGGCAGCTTGGGAGGGACCCTTTGAAGTGGTAAGGGAGGTTGGTGATGCTATCTACATGGTAAACCTGCTAGGCAGGAGGCAGGGGCACAAACTGTACCGTGTTAACATGATGAAGCCTTATCATGATAAAGAGGCCCTTGTGCTGAGTATTTGCAATAGATGGCAGGAGGAGTCTTAGGGGGATCTGGGGACTGATATCCTCAGTGAGGCTCGGACTGACACCTCATTGGAAGGGGTAGAAATGCCCCAGCTGCTATCTATTACCCAGTTTCAAGAAATCTGAGCACAGTTAGGAGACATGTCCACAGGGAAACCTAGTACCAGGAGTGAGGTCAGCAATGCCAATGCAGATGAGCTGTCAAGACAGGGTATGGGTTAATGTATTCCCAGACAGGCTCATGTCCCTCAAGCCACATTTCTCCAGAGTCACTGGAAAAACTAGCTTGAGTCTTCAAAGAGGGCAAAGATGTGGTGATATGAAGTGTTGCTACCTATGCCAGGAAAAGTAAGGCAGTGGATGTGTAACATATGCCAGCACAGTTAGCTGGAGTTTTGTAAAAAATTATATGTCATTTGTATATCAAACTGATTTGTACAGGTGCTTGTGCTGAACATGTATTTGTAAAGCTGCTTGTGTTAAAAATGTACCAACAATGGGTCCTGCTGTACATAAAAAAAATACACATGTATGTCAGACTGTATTGTAACTGATGAAATTAATATATTGTAACAGAGGATACTGGAAGAGAAGAGGTTAATCTCAGTCCAGCTAACTTTGAAAAATGTTCTGAAATTAAATGAGCTTAGGCTATAAAGATTGTATCTTACAGTTAAATTAAAACAAAAGACATAAAACTAGTAAAAAGAATTAAGCAACACTAAGTCACTAAAACACACTGTCGTTTAATAAATTCGTAAAATAAAAATCACTGAGCGCTTTCACCCATCTATCTGGTGGGTTTCATCAGAGTACATAACCATAGGAGCAGCTGCCTTATATATTGAAAGTTAATTACAATCAGTGGAATTTATCAATTGATTAATTAAAACAATCAACGTAATGATAAAATACCACCATTTTTCAGACTCTAAAAATCTACGTGTATTCATACATTCTTTATAATAAATAAGGTGTAAGGGTAATCCTAAATGGAAGGGAGAGTATAAACCATATCTCATTACATTTATTTTATGAATTTATTAAACTACAGTGTGTTTTAGTGACTTAGTGTTGCTTAATTCTTTTACTAATTGTATCTTACAGTTCTGATTACAGTCAGAGACAAAATGTCTGTGAAAACCAGGACTAGGAATTTTACTGTATTGTCCTTAAGGGTGAACTAATTGCTACCCAGTAAGGGTGGAAGTTTTTGAAATGGTTTTGTAGCTTCCAGATGCTATAACACATCTTAGCAAACTCTATGTGTGTATATTATGATACATAATAATACCAAACAAACAAATAGAACCAAGACGCTGTCTTTTAAATAAAGGAAGCCAATCTGGTGGTTCCCCTGCCATAAACAAGCTGTACAACAGAAGGAAGAAACTGTTGCAGAAAAGAGGAAGAACCCAGGATTCAAAAATGTCCCTCACCAGCCTCAGTAGAAAGCAAAGAACCCTCATACAATCTTCCAAAGCTAGTTACGAAAACAAAATTGCCAAAGATTCCAAAGACAGCCACAAGGCATTCTATAGCTGTGTCAAGAATCTAAATGTCAATACTCAGATCTGCTCTGAAATACAGCAGAATGGCACTAGATATACTGATCCCATGGATATTGCCAATATCCTGGCAGATAGATTCAGTGCCAACTTCACCCCCTCTCACTCCCTAAAGAGCCCATCTCAATACCGAAAGAATGCCAAATTCCAGAAATCATGGCCACTCAGGTAAAAACCGCTCTCTACAAAGCCAAGAATACAGCATCCATGGGACCAGATGACATCCTGGGCTGTGTACTGCATGAACTACAAAACAAACTGGCACCTTACCTATGTGTCATGTTTAATCATAGTCTCACCTCAGGCTTCGTGCCCACAGAGTGGCAGACAGATACTGTCATCCCACTCCACAAGGGGGATCCACTTTGGATCCCGGGAACTACCATCCCATCAGTCTGATCTGCAAGACCATGGAATATATTATCATAGAACTTATAAACAAAGACATTGGCAACCTTCAAACAATGGACCCCACCCAGTTTGGGTTTGTGAAGTGCGATCTTGCCTCCTGAACCTGATTGACTTCTTCAAATCAGTCTCCAGAGCCGTGGACAAGGGTAAGGTGGTTCACACAGCCTACTTGGATCTCGCCAAGGCTTTCAACACTATCTCCCACTCTGGAATCATAGATAAGCTTACTAATCTGGGAAGTAATCCCTATGTCACTCAATGGGTTGCAAACTGGCTTACTGACAGAACACACACTGTAAAAGTAGCTGACTCCACATCCAGCTCCAGACAAGTGGTGTACCGCAGAGTTATGTCCTGGGACCACACTTGTTTGGCATCTACTTCTCTGAAGTACAGGCCAACACTAAGGGACTCTGGCTTACAAAGTTTGCAGATGACTGCAAGCTGGTAGTCATTATTGAATCCCCAAATGATGTGGATATACTACAAAAGGGCCTTACTGAAACAGATGCCAAGTGCCAGAGCCATGGGCTCAAGCTAAATACCAAAAAATGTATAGTTGTCCCCTTTGAGAAAAACCACATACCTGTGAACTACCACATAGGTGGCAGTACACTAAACACTGAAAGTGTGATAAGAGACCTAGGGACACAGGTGGACAGTGTTCTCACCTTTGATAACCACATAGCCACAACAGTCAGAAAATCCTTATACATGGCACACCTCATCACTAAGGGCTTTTCATCCAGAAAAAAGGAGGTAATTGTCCCTCTGTACTCATCCCTCATTAGACCCATTATAGAATACAATGCCCTGTTTGGTATGTACCTCACAAGACATCTGCAACAACTAGAAAGGCCACAGAAATACCTCACAAAAAGAATCACAGGCCTAAAGCAGATGCCGTATGCTGACCGTCTAAAGAAACTTCAGCTATACTCTGTTGCATATTGCCTAATCAGAGGCGATCTCTGCCTAACATACAAGGCCATGTTAAACCCAGAGTTGTTGCACATGCTACACTTAAAGAAATCCCAATTCCTCCAAACCACACGCTCCAGGGATCTTAACCTTGTCATCACAATGAATAGAACATGCTGGAGGGATAGTTTCCTGACCCAGAGACTCCCCATGCTCTGGAATAGGCTGCCATACATGTCAGGTAGAGTGCCTCAATGGTCCTCTTCAAGAGGAACTTTGACGATTGGATGGGAGATAGGAAATTCACTCCGGGGATCACATCAGTAGCCCTGTTAGACAGGGGTCCAGGAAAGTAAATATTTGTGGGAAGCAATAGCCATGGAATTGTTATGGCTAGGCTTGTATAGGCCCTAAGGCTGATAGCCTACTACTACCTATGAACCTATGAACATATGTATTACATTCTGGTTCCATTTCTAGTAAAGGGAGTACTATGGGAACCAGAGTTAGATGACCAGATGTATGTGATGTGACTCTGTAAGCCAGCACTGAAACTGTCTCAATACTAGAAGAGACAGACATCTCAGAGCAGTCTGTTTTTGAAACCTAACAAAGGAATATTTACCTACTTAATCTTGCCCTGCTCTAGTAAGTGAACTAGGGAATAATAATTCTTTAGATCACTCAGGAAAATATAGTGAGATTAATTAAGTATAGTTTTTCTGTATCTGTGCGTTTCCATTGATGTTATTTTTAATATTTCCTATAACTGAAACTCTGGTGTTTATTGTAAATAGATATTTAGTATTTTCATGTTCTTTTATTATTTATTATTAGATATATTTAAACTTTTCACTATGGCTGGTCTTTTTGAGAATATTTTAACTTTGAAAGTAATTATATTTATTTAGTGACACTGTGGCTGCTCTTGCTGCATTGATCAAACACTACCATTTGTATTAGTATTAATTTTACTCAGTATAATTGAGTACCCTTGTAACAGTTTTAGAGCAGCTGACTCTGGAGTGTTCTGGTGGCAGTATCTACCTTATAGTCTGGGCAGAGGGGGCATAGCTGGTAAATCTTTGTCAGCCTTTCCCAGGTGTGTATGTGTGGGTGAGAAAATCAAACCTCAAAGATTGTGTGTGATAGCTACTTGGAGCAAGGACACAGAGCACTGGTTTCACAGGTAGAGGACTTGGCTTGGAATACTCAGCTGAGGACTCAACTCTACAGCCATGGTCAGTGTGGAGTCCTATTTGGGATCTGGTGTGAAAAAGGGAAACCCAGCCATAGGATGGGAGTATGTTCCCTGCGTGCTCTTAAGGGAAACTGTGCTTGATGCAGAGAACTGCTTCTAGAAATACTGTTTGCATCTATTTTTATTCCAAGTGAACATCGCTCACCAGTGTCAGTGGTGAGGATTGAGGCTCAGAGCAGGGACGTCACACAACTTTCAAATGCAGTTCAGTGCACCATTTCATGAATAGTGTCTTCAAAAGCAGAAGCCAGACACTGCATCAAATTATGTTTAAAATCATGTCAAAATAAGGTGAAATATTCACCTTGCCTATATTTGGCTATTGCTTCTGTGATGCATCATAGAGTAGCACCTGCAAAACATTGCAAGTAGCATTTTGAGCTAATTGTGGGAAAGCAGTATAAGAGCTTTTGCTACTGATTTTTAAAGGGAAAACTCATTTTATATGTGTAAAGCAGAAACATTTTGTTTTGCACTTTAAGAGCATGGGTACAGAGCTATGGGTACTAAACAGTGTGAAAAGCTGAGGGGCTGCCAGCCCAGCCAGATAGAATTTTGTAGATAATTTTATGTCATTGTAAATATTAATATAATCTACAGGCTTGTTTTACAAATGTAAAGAGAACTATATGTTATGATTAAACTGATATGGTGTACTGAGCTTCAAAAATGTAACCGCAGTGCACCCTGTTGGAAGAAAGCTGTTAAGTAAAGAATTTTACAACTGTGTTTGATCTCAAGCTCGGAGACAGGATGTCTGGGTTATGAAATTCTTTCTATTGTCTTAAGACACAGTTGATTACTTGCTTTACAAGGCAGTTGTTTTATGACATCCAGCTCAGGCAAGATTCAAAGAGAGAATTGTCAGCTTCTGAGAAATAAGTATTCTTAACATGTTAAATTTCAAGTTCTGTGAGCCTGGGAACTTAAGTAGAGGTTACAAGAATGATGTAATCTGAAATAACTCAGCAGTAATGTGCATATCAATTTAAGACTATCTCAGAGAGAGTTTAGCATTTTGTATCTTGTCTTGGATCTAGTAAGAACATCCACTCACCAGTACTTGCTTGCTCTGTATGTAAAATTTAGAACAGTAATTTCTCTTAGAGACAGATAGGAATATAGTTAGATTAGTCCTGCTATTTTCTGTGTTTATGTGAGACTGTCCTACAATATTGTTTTAAAGTATTTTCCTATGATTTCCGAAATCTCTATTAGCACTGTATTGAATAGATGAGTATTATCTTGTGTTTTTATTATTTGAAGAATTTCTCCCCAGGCCTTTTCTGAAAATTGGCTTTATTCCAATTGGACTTTCCTGGTTAGTAAATGTTAAAATAAAAAAATAAATAAATATTTTTAAACCTTTTAACTGTGGTTGTTTTGTGCAGAAATAATTTAAGTTCTCAGAGTACCTGCATGTATTTTATGATACTGTACTAAGCCACTCTAGAATAGTCTTAGCCCCAGGTCACTCTTATTATTTGGATAACAGTAATATTACACAGTGGAATTGGTCACCCTTTGGGAAGGGCCTTATAGTAGCTGATAAGTAGTGGTTGGTGGCAGTGATTTCTACCTTATAGTCTGGGCAGGAGGGGGCATAGCTGGAGAACCTGTACCAGCCTTCCCCAGGAGTGTCTGTGTGTTTGTATATTATTCATATCTCAAAGTGTATGTGTGTCAGCTACTTGGGCAGGGACATGAAGCACTGGTTGGACAGAGAGGGTGCTGGAGGTTTTGGCTTGACCACTTGGCTGAGATTTGAACTCTATAGCTGTACTAGTGGGGAGTCTTATTGGGGATCTGGAGAGAAAGGCAGAGGCTAGCCCCAGACTGACTGTGATCTCTGTGTGCTCTTAAGGGATATTGTACTTTACTGTGTGTGTGTACTTGTTATCCTTCCAGTGTTGGTGACCCTCACTGGTGTTAGTTGTGAGGATTGAAGCTCATTGATTATTGGGCCAGTGCATGGGCATCACAAACAGATCTGTGCAAAATGCAATTAATATACTCTACAGATGCTAAGGTGTTATGTGATGTGCAATCTGTGCAAAACAAAATTAATTTTTCCTCCAGATGTAAAGTTTTCCTTTGCGTGACAGATTGAATACAGGTGGGAAGCTGATTTTAGCTGAGTTGAACTGACATGTTTTATTTTGCACTTTATGATCAATGAGAGAAACAGACAACATTTTGAAATAATTGCAATAAAGCAACATGTAGAATTTTGCTGCTGATTAGACAACATTATGGGGCAGAGATTGTTGGTGTGAAAGAAATGGCACTGATATTGCATTTAGGTCTAGCTACAATGTATGTCTCCTCCTTGCTGCTATTCATAAACTCATTAATATTAATGAAGCTATGTTCTTATCAGTGACATATCATTTAGAGTTTTATTTCTTTGCATGCCATTTTACTTTGATGTTTCCTGATTTGCATACTAGCCTGTTGAAGCATCTCAAGGACTGAAGCAACACCTTGAGTTGTTGCATGCATTCAACAATACTGAGAAGGGAAATGTAGTGAATCAGGTACACATCCTTAAATGCTAATGAGCGTTTTACATGAAGTTGCATGTGATGCAGTACACTTGTTTTTCTCGAGACATCAGTCTCGGTAAAGACCACATGGAGGTTAGTCACATCCACAGTGTATACTCTTTCTTATTTCTTTACCATCTAGACATCCTAATAGACACAGTTACCATGTTGTAAGGCCACTTTACAGATCTGCTGTGGTCAGTAATCAGAAAACATCTCAAGGCTAATTATGGTCTGTATAATTGTGGGTAATACCTGTACAGAGAAGGTACCGAGATAGTTTCTAAAATATGTTTGAGAAAAGTGTACAAAATTCTTAAACAAAGAAGTGGAAATCTATGCTCTAGGTATGAATGTCTGTGTATGCATATATGCATGGGCTACCATTGTAAATAAGCTGCACTGCAAATTGTGAATTATGACGATGCATATCTCTCACATTCTGTGGTTATGGTTTAAGATCATTTTTAACAATTTCTTGGATAATATTTCACTATATTTGCTCATTAAAACAGGCTGATAAAATTAATATTTATCATTTATTTTGTTTGCATTTGTTTACCAGAAAATTATGACTGTTGAGAACTGTGTACATGAGTATGTGACTAAGTATGATCAAATTTGTGTACATGAGCTTTTGTGAAGTTTGCTGAAGTTTAGTGATCTTGCATTGTGGCTGTGGTTTCTTAGTTCTAATTTTAGGTGCTTTAATTTATGAAGAATAACTTATTAACCATTAAATGTATTGTGGGTTATCTGCATTGTGGATGAGAGCTTGTGGTGCTCACCGAGCACATTATGACTTTCTATGGTGGCTGTGAAGAAAATAAAAACACTGTCATCTGTGTTAGCATGTCTGTCAGGAGGTTTGTTTATATTCTCAGATTAACTTTCTTTGTATGCCAGCATGTCTAATTGGAATCATGTAAATACACTGGAAAGTATTAGGGTACAACCCAACACCCTTATAATGGGCGATTTCAACTACCCCACCATTAACTGGGAAAACTACTCATGTACCAACCCTTTTGCTCAATGTTTTCTAGAATTCATAAATTCCAACGCCTTGGATCAACTTATTCACACCCCCACAATGGGCAGCAATATCCTAGACCTGGTCATTACCAACATGGGAAACCGGTGTTCCACACCAGAGGTCAATTCCTCGTTGGTCAGATCCGACCACAAGCTAATCAGCCTAGACATCCACATCCCATCCCCAGCCCCAATTAGGGAAACCATCGTAAAAAACTTCTCAAAAGCCAACTTCACACTTCTTAAGACAGAAGTGGCAAACTTCATGACACCCATGCAGACGGACAATAGAGGTATGACTGCCGAATCCTACACAAATGCACTTTATAAGCACTTACACGAGTGTATGGATCATGCTATCCCTAATAGAACCAAGATGTTATCCTCTAAAAAAAGAAAGCCAATCTGGTGGACCTCTGCCATAAACAAACTCTACAACAGAAGAAATAAACTGTTGCAAAAAAGAGTAAAATCCCATGACTGGAGGAACTCCCTGGTCAACCTCAGTAAGAAGCTGAGATCCCTCATAAAATCCTCCAAAGCTAGTTACGAAAACAAAATTGCCACTAACTCTAAAGACAACCACAAAGCATTCTATAGCTATGTCAAGAATCTAAATGGGAACACTCAGATCTGCTCTGAGTTACAGCATAATGGCACTAAATATACAGAACCAACTGATATTGCCAACATCCTAGCAGATAGGTTCAGTGCTAACTTTACCCCCCTCTCACCCCCTAGAGGGCCCATCGCTATACCTGAAGAATGCAAAGTTCCTATAATCACAGCTGCACAGGTAAAAAACACACTCTCCAAAGCCAAGAACACAGCATCCATGGGACCTGACAATATCCCAGGCTGCGTTCTACATGAACTACAGAATGAACTGGCACCCTACCTAAGTACCATGTTCAATCATAGCCTCACCTCAGGCTTTGTACCCACTGAATGGCGCACCATGACAGTTATCCCACTCCACAAAGGGGGAGCCACGACGGACCCCTGGAACTACCGCCCCATTAGCCTGATGAGCCTGGTCTGCAAGGCCATGGAACGTATCATCATGGAACTCATAAACAAAGACATTGGTAATCTCCAAACTCTGGACCCTACACAGTTTGGATTTGTAAAAGGCAGATCATGTCTCCTAAACCTGATTGACTTCTTTGAAGCAGTCACCAAAGCCATAGATCAGGGTAAAATGGTTCACACAGCTTATCTAGATCTCGCCAAGGCTTTCAACACCATCCCCCACTCTGGAATTATAGATAAGCTCACTAAACTAGGTATAAATCCCTATGTCACAAGATGGGTTGCCAACTGGCTCATGGACAGAACCCACACTGTGAATGTAGCGGATATCAAATCCGACATCAGACCAGTGACAAGTGGAGTACCACAGGGTTCAGTCCTGGGTCCTCTCCTGCTTGGTATCTGCTTCTCTGAAGTGCAGGCCAACACAGAAGGTCTTTGGCTAACAAAGTTTGCAGATGTCTGCAAACTAGGAGCCATAATCGAAACTCCTAACAATGTGGACAAACTACAAAAGGGCCTCAATGAGACATATATCTGGTGTCAAAGCCATGGCCTGAAGCTCAATGCCAAAAAGTGTATTGTCATCCCCTTTGGTAAAAACTCTGCACCCATGAACTACCACATAGCTGGTAGTCTACTTAATGCCGAAAATGTGATAAGAGACCTTGGGACACAGGTGGACAGTAGTCTCTCCTTTGATAATCACATCGCCACAGTGGTCAGGAAATCCTTCTAAGTGGCTCATCTCATCACAATAGGATTCTCATCCAGAAAAAAAGAGGTCATTGTTCCCCTCTACTCATCACTCATTAAACCCATTATAGAGTACAATGCCCCTTTTGATACGTACCTCACAAGACATCTACAACAACTGGAAAGACCACAGAAATACCTCACAAAGAGGATTACTGGCCTCAAACATATGCCCTATGCAGACCATCTCAAAAAACTACAGCTTTAGTCCACCGCATATCGCCTACTCAGGGGTGATCTCTGCCTAATATACAAAGCTATGTCAAACCCAGAGCTGTTGGACATGCTCCACTTAAATAAATCCCAATCCCTCTGAGCTACATGCTCTAGGGACCTTAACCTTCACCACAATAAACAGAACATGCTGGAGGTATAGATTCCTGTCCCAGAGACTTCCCATGCTCTGGAACAGACTGCCTATCTATGTCAAACAGAGCTCCTCATTAGCACTCTTCAAGAAAAATCTTGATGATTGGATGGGAAATGGGAAATTCACCCCGGGGATCACTTCTGTGGCTCTGCTCGACAGGGGCACAGGAAAATAATGTTCTTGGGTGGCGAAAGCCAGGGTACATTTTTTGGCTAGGCTTGTATGGGCCCTAGGGCCGATAGCCTAGTACCTACCTATGAACCTATGAACCTATGAACATTTTAAAAGTTGAGTATTTCCTTGTATAAACAGAATGTTTAAAGGATCTGTCAGTGTTGAGATGCATTTCTAATTGTGCATGTGTGAGAGGGACATTCTAAAGTACTGTGGAGAATCAGCTGAACAGTGAATGATGTCATTAGAATGTTCCTGGTTGCTAAGTGATTATTTAAAGAACTGATTGACTGAAAAAAGAACTTTTTCAAACAGCTGACTGTTACTTTTTAAAATAAGACAGTTGAGAATGCTTTTTGCCAAGTGCTGAGCAGTTTTGAGAAGTACAGTTACAGTGCTGTGCAGTCAGTGGATACCCAGAATAGAGAACTCACCAAAATCTGTAAGGTTGCCTCGGCCTTGCTGTTATGTGTTAGTTTAGATCAGGGACAGTATTCTTTAGTTAGATTAGGAAAGCTTGGTTATTAAGATAAGAGTTTTTTTCTAGAATAATGGACTCCTATCCTGCAGTTCAATGTTACATTTCTGGTGATTGAGTTTTGGTGTTTATTGAAAGCTACTGATTTACATTCTTGTAATCATTTTACTTTTTATTAAACATTTTTCATTACTTTACATTGTGACTGGAAATCAGTGTTTTTCTTTAGAGATTAGAGAGTGCTTATACCTGTTTGATACTCCATAGGTCACCTCAAAGGCCTGGTCGCTTATGGTCATAGCTATCATTTATTTTGATATTTAATTTTCATAATTGGATACTCCTTTAGAAGGTCATGAAGACAGCCTGATTGATGGCAGCATTACCATATTATTTTGGGTAAAGGACACAGCTGGAAATCTGTGTCAGGCTTTCCCAGAAGTGTTTGGATATGTAAGATTTAAATTTTCCTGGAAACTTGTGAAATATTACTTCTGTTTAAGTGACACTCTCATACTGGAGTCAGTAATGAGAATTGAAGCTCCTTAGTTACTAACTCAGGATAGTAAGGGATGTTATTTAATTGTTGGCACTCTGATGAATATAGCCGGACATCACAGTGGCTGCCAACTAAGTACTTGGCACTGCTCACATAGTGGGTCTTGTAGAAGCAGGAACAAAATGGCATTACAGAGCAGGTTGACATATTCATAGTTTTGGGGGCAATGTCCAGTCTGTAATAATTGTGAGATGAACCATCATTTGGATGTTGGTAGCAGCAAGGGTCACTGGAGACATGGCAGAGTGGATGATAGGAGGACAGCAGTGTGGGACCTTACAGTGCAAACGAAATAATGTAGCTACACCACTGGTTATTAGCTGTCCTTGATTTTGCAGAATGTTTTTGCTTTTGTCTTAAAAGCTTGCCTGATAAATGACTGGGGATTATATTCAGTTAAAACTGCCATGCATTAGAACATACCTCGCTTGTCCATGATTTTACCTCATATTTTTGCCTTGCTTCTTGCATATTTTGAATACATAATTACATACATACAAATATTTCAAGCAAGGGCATTAATGCCCTTCTAGCTTGCCAATGTACCAAAATACTTGTTCCCATAGTAAGTGTCCAGGCTGTTCTTAAAAATATCTAAACTAGTACTTGCTTTAATGTAATTTGGTAGTCTGTTCCATG
Organism: Protopterus annectens; assembly: GCF_019279795.1. Lineage (NCBI taxonomy): Eukaryota > Metazoa > Chordata > Ceratodontiformes > Protopteridae > Protopterus > Protopterus annectens. The sequence continues at coordinate 1,502,976,870 of NC_056731.1, read as the reverse complement.
CATCAGGTACTCTGTCAGATAATCAATTAGTACAATTCTCATTCCTACAGAATCTTCTACATATGTGGTCTGATGATTCTCTAGTACTTTTTGATAACCCCAAACATTCCCAGAGGTAGTTGTCTCTAAATTCCCTGTATACCAGAATAAGAATGGAGCTGATAAGCAATCAATGGCTATCATGTTTTACCACAAACATCTGCAGTGTTCACAAAAGTAGCTATAACTGCTAGATGGGGGGGGGGGGGGGTTGGCTCTTTCAATTTAGCTTGTTTTATGCATCCTGCACCATTTTCATAAGGCATGAGCATAACTCTAAATGACTGACAGTTATAGCGTAATGCTGATATGCAGCAGGGGGGCTGCAGCCCCCTGCACTCCCCACTATATATGCAAACTCAGATGTCATTAACACACTATTAACAGCATCATAGTCCTGTGATGGAGGATTTGCAGCCCCTATGATAGATATTAAGCTATTTGCTAAATTAATTAAAAAATGAGGAGCAGGACTGATTAGGGGCAGGAGTGGAGTTAGCTGCAGTGCACTCTCTGGGGTATTTAAGTAAGTTTCACTGAGCTGTCTATATAAAGTAACTGACCCTTTTGTTATTTTCCCATTTTGAACAGTCACTGTATCGTGTGTGTAGCGCTGGGAGTAACATCATTATTTCTTTTACTTACCTCCCCAACCTCTGAGATGTGCACAGATCACTATACCTTGTGTTGGTCTGGAGAAAGTGTGGTCATTATTTCTTTATTTTCCTCATAAACAATTGGCTGGGGTGCCTTCTGTGCAGAGTCTGCATGTCTTCCTTGTGTACACATGTGTTAACCTCCAGGAGCTCCAATTTCCTCCCACATTCCAAATATATGCAGCGGGAGGATTGATCACTTTAAAATGGCCTTAAGTGGGAGGGGGTGGAGCCTGAATGGCCAACTGTTAGCAGCTTTATTTTGAGCTCCTTAAACTACACCAAATTACAGGAAATTAAATAATCTAATTCCTTAGAGAACAGAACAAAACTGATACTAAACTACTAATCTAAAGATATAGCAACTATCTAGAAATTTTCCTGTCAAAATATTTTGGAGAAAAAACAACATTGTGGAGATGACTAATACAAAGAATTCTGACTCACAACTAAAGAAGGATATACAACAGATGTCTTCCACTCTTCAAGATCTTTCATTAAACATGGACAAGTTTTCAGATAAACTTGAAAGTCTCAAGGAGAACTGTCAAAATCAAACTGACATCTTAAAAGAGATTCTTCAAAAACAACAATCCAAATTAATAGATATTGAAACATCACTTACTGACATTGATGGAAGGCTCAAGGAAAAAGAGAACCAGGTTGAATTTTTCACCCAACAAAATAATTGGTTAACCAACAAATTAGACAACCTAGAAAACAGAGAAAGAAGAACTAATATTAGGATCTTTGATCTTCCTGGAAATGCTGAGGTTGAGAATATCATTTTATTCTTAAATACTTGGCTCCCAGAATTACTTGATTTAAAGGAAGGCTTATCTAATGGTATTGACAGAGCCCACAGAGCAATAGGGAAACCATTGCCATCAGCTTCTGCTTCTTCCAGGTCCATAATTGTTAAATTCTTATCATATCTGGCCAAAGATCTTATTCTCAAGTCAGCTTGGAGGAAGAGTCCACTAACCTATAAGCAGCACCAGATAAGATCTGATAATGACTACTGATCAAGAGTCCTAAAGCAAAGGAAAAAAGCCTGGCCATTAGTAAGGCTTTTAAAACAAAATAACAAAAAAAATCTCATATATCCAGCTGAAATCAGGATTTTTTTCTCAAATGACTTAAAAACTTTCAAGACTATAGATGAAACAATTTCCTTCATCAGAAACAACAAAATAATCAACATTCCTGAAGATATGGACTGGTCAAGTTCCTCCACATTAAAGAGATTGCCTGAGAAAAATAACTGGTCAGAAGTTGGAAAAAAGAAACACAAAACAGAATTTAAAAGCTATGCTACATATAAATCTCTCAAAGTATCAACTAAACCATGACTTTTAATCACCTGAACAAAATGAAAAAAAGTATGTACTCTTTTATGTATTTTTACCTTTTAATTCACTACATGATTTTACTGATAACCTGCTTTACATATATAGTTTTTCATAATCTTTAGGTATCTGATTTCCTAACTGGGGGACTAGTTCAGTTATGACTGAGTTTTATTTCATATTCAGATTTCTGTTCTATTTCACTAATCATTAGCCTTTTAAGCTAATGTTTTTTAGTTTGGCACTGTTGTGGTAAGTTATCACATTATTTACAAGATGTGGAAAATACATTATATTTTTTCTTCTCACATAGTAGTGTTTTAAAGTAAATTAATATTTTTATTGGTTGTAGTACTCTCTAGCTTACTTGGGTTTTGTATCATCGTTGATACGGGACACAGTTTCTTCAAGGGAAATGTCTTCATTTTCCTATGTAATCTTTTTTTTTCTTTTTTCTTTCATGTTTAAAATATCCTCGCACTCCTTTTCTATATCTCGAGCGCATATACGCACTCGAGCTTCCCTTTCATAGCTTTTGACAAGCAACACTGTTATATGTTTACAAAAATATTCTGTTCTTTTACATTTATGTAATAGTGAGGCCAATTATGGCTTTGCATCATTTTATTATTATGTATTCTCTTTCCTGCTGATTATGTACTGTCTTCTGTGCTGCTTTTGTTGGAAGTAGAGTCTGGTGGAATGGAGCACAATGAGAGGAATGTTTTGAGGAATAACCGGCAGAAAGAAAGTTGCATAGTTTGGACATGGTCCCTTTTTGCCTGAATAAGTACAAGTATTTGTATAGTTGACAGCCTGAATGATGCGAGAAGTACAGTTAAATACCCCTCATGGGGGCCATGTAATTTTAAGAAAGGTCTGGCTTCAGCTATCTTTTGTTCCTCTGTACAGAAGAGAGGAATGCTCCAGACACAGACACTAGTTGTCCGTGTCATAGGAAGTTGGGAACTGCTCAAGAGTTACATTTTCTGGAAGGGCTGTTTGAAGCAGTTAGTGATTTCTAAAATTGAAAGCTTGTCTGCGGGTTACCTATTGGTTCCCTGCTTGCTTGCGAAATGTCACTGTCTGTTATGTGACTCATAGGATAGGGAGGGAAGGTCTATCATTTATAGGACCTAGATGGCCTGTGCATTTCCAAGGCTTGTAACTTAGAGTGAACACAATCACTGTGCTGTGTGCAGGCATTTGGGAGACTTGGACTTAATTGTGTTCTATTTTCCCTGTTGCTGTTGCACTGCAGTCTTGATTTCTTTTCAGTTTGATTTAGCAGTCAGAAGTATGAAGACATTGTTTTGTTTTATTTTGTACTTACTCTCTGTGGCGTATCCCTCTCCAAAAAATGTCTTGATGGGGAGGGAGGAAGCGTGTTTGAAATGAATGGGGTGGAGGATATGTGCAACACTGGGGAGGGTGGCAGGCAGAGATGGGATCTTTTGTTGTGGAGACTTTGTCAAACTGAACTTGGCTTTTTGGTGCAGATTTCATGGATTTATCCATTCTTGAGGTGGCACTGAATTTGTTGTTTTGACTCCCATGTGTAGCTTCCCTTTTTGGTTGTGGAGACTTCATGAAGTGATAAGAATCTGTCTCACAGTTACGTAGCTATACACATACGTGATTTGTTAGAAGTTCTTCTTAAAAGGGAAATACAATTTTAACACATTTACTTATAAGAGCTAGTTTTAATATCAACACATGCTTTCCTAGGATCATCCTGCTTTATTTATCTGTTTGAATTAGTTGAAGGACTCTTTCTGTATATATTTAGTTTGATAACATGTACATTATCTAATTTAAAAAGAAGTTCTCTGAAATACACTGCTAATACATATTTATGTAACGTGGTAGCAGATGTCAAGTTTCAGAGATAACTTTAATGCTATCCACTTTGATGCTCTAGTGCACTTAATACACTTCCTGCTTTTTGTTTTGGTTTGTGTACATAGACCATTTTAGTAGGGCTCATAACAATTTTCTATTTTTTATAATCTGATGAAACTAAATATAATCCCAATGTATCTCATTAGATAACAAAATGCCTAGAAGGCAGAGCCTATACAATTAGGGTTAGTGATACACTTTCCTTAAAAAGATTCATAAAGCTGCTTCAAGAGCTCTCTGTTGGAACCACTATTATTTGACTATACTTTAATAAAAGTAAAATTGGTATCAAAGGTTTTTGACAAATAATTAACTTTAATATATAGTTGCATATGCATAGCTATATGACTTGATACAGAAAGACATTGTGAATGTGAAAGACAAAAAAGTCTTGACTTTACTGTGCATATCCATATATTTAAAGACGAACATAAATAGATTTCCTAATTGGAAAAGAAGCACTCATACGGGTAGACATGACATTACAAAACATCACCTATCTCACTCACTGATACTAAATTATTATTAGTGTCATTAATGACACCAGTTAGAGCAATCCTATTGGTGAGAAATGAGATTGACAAGATGATTAGAAATACACCTGATAATTATTGTTATAGTTACCATATGTATATGGTAATTTATGATAGTACTAAATCTTACAATCATTTTGGTGCACATTTCAATTACTTAACCCCTGAGACCAAATCCAATGGCATTTAAATGGTAAATAGTACTTTTGTACTATGTCATTTCACCAACGATAAATACTTGAAATTTTGTGAAAATGTGTATGTCAGAGTATTTTTGCAGGTCATACTATTCTGCTTTTCAAGTAACCATGTAAATAAGTTATGTTATGTTAATAGTTACTATACCTAGAATGAAATGTCTAACTTATCTCATTTGCCTGAAATAATCTTTATCTTTGAATACTACACCTATAAGACATGTCTCAATAACATATTGTAATTGTCTAATTAATATATTTAAACTATTTTGGAGCATATACTACTATGACACTAAGAGCAATTTAAATATGCTAAATGGCAATAATAATGCCTTTCTTTCGATATTATTACATTGATTCTACTCAATCAGATAGTTTAATATCTTGCCTATATCATAGAGATGTTTATTATTTTACTTCATCATTCATCAAACTAAAAATAGATAACTGATTATTATATATTGTTATAAACTTACATATGAATCTGATTACTACATAGTTTTTTTCACTGACTATATGTTAGCATCTTAAATTAAAAATAAGCTAAAAGGTTGACACACTTTGATATAAAGGTGTTATCCAGTATGAACTCTGAATCTGCATTTTAGTATTAATAGTCATTCAATCTGTCATCAAAACTGAATGGACTGCTAAAAAAAGAGAAAAAAAGAGGAAAGTCAGAAGTTATTAAAACTTATTAATGATCATTGTATACTCCCATGTTCTTAAGGAAGTAACTTAAAATGAAATGGGCCTACTTGCAAAGCATTCCTGAAATATGAAATTTTATTTTAGAAGTGAACAAGAAATATATTAAAATATAATATATAAAATCTTCAAATTAATATTTATAAAAGTGATTCAACAAAGGTTCATTTGTTTTATTAGTCCATAACAAATTTATACTGACATTTAGTTAGTAATCTTTAATCTAATGATTAGATGTCATGTCATTTTTAATCCACTATATATGTATTTACTTGTCTCGATTCAATATTATTTTAGGTAAGATTACACATAGTTATGTTATTGTAAAAAGGTTTATTCACACAAACTCTTCTTCACATTTTCACATAAGGGAAATTGAGATAAAATTACCTTCTTCTATTATTAACTCTAATTTGATTAATTTATTCATTTTTCTTCTCCTGTTTTCATATTGGAGCTCAAGCTCACTTTGTTAGATTCATTCTTTGGTTTGATGGATAATCTGATAGAGCTAATCACATCTATCAGATTAGGGGTGAATTTCACTCCATGTTTGAAATTGGGTTTTATGATTAATTCATTTCTTATAAAATATGTATTTAAATATATTTTTTTTTTTCTATTATTAGTCTGGCCTAAGATAAACTATCACTACCAAATTAACATATAAAGAATATATACATTACCAATATCATTATCTATAACAATTATTAATGGTATCTTACAACTTTCAGTCTTGGTTAACTTCATCATTAAACCTCACTCAATTGCAGCATACTAAATGGAATTAACATTACTATCTTTAAATGTTACTGGGTTAAATAATCCAAGGAAAAGAGCCAGTCTTATGAAATACTTAAAAATAAATAAGATACAAGTAATATTTTTACAAGAATCCCATTTTAAGGTTAATGATAAATTCATATGGAATCCCAAGGAATATACAAAATTATCACACTCACCTTACAAGAAAAAAACAAGAGGTACCACTATAGTATGGAAAAGGTATTACTATGCCTCAAATTATATTTAAACATGAAGATAAGGAACGATTACTATCAACAGCAATAATAAAATATAATAATAGAATTTGGACCCTAGCTAATATCTATTGGTTTCCAGGTATAGGGATGGCAACAATGAGGAAACATATAAATCTAATCAATACAGTTCAAAAAGGGGTCCTTATCCTGGGTGGAGATTTTAATTGCATTATTGATAATTCTAAGACCACAAATAGCAGACCTATTCATTTATCACCATTAGGAAAAGTGATTAAAACTGGATGAATAACTTAAATCTGATTGATACCTTTATCTATAAAGAAAATACCTCTTTAACATATTCACATAGAGATTATAGATATAATACTCAAACTAGAATTGACAAACTTTATATATCCCAAGATCTAAACTTGAAAGTAATTCATTTTACAATTTCAGTATTGCCCTTTTTGGATCACAATTCCCTTATTCTTAAAATAGAATCAAATCATGGCTACATTCAGAAATAAATTATTTCTTAGAAACTAACTTTTTAGAAGATACAAATACAGTAATTTTATGGGATACATTAAAGGCTTTCTTATTTGGCAACATTTTTACATGGTACAAAAGCAAAACCAAAGAATGGCAATCAGAAATGCAAAATATACAAAAACAATTAATTGATATAAACATAAATGATTGCATTGATGCATCCACAAAGAAAAAATAAATAAATCTACTAAATAAAAAATATAATGAAATATTAACACATAAGACCAATTTATCATTAGAAAGATTGAAAATTAACTAATTCTCGATGTCTACTAAACATCTATATAGTTTTTCAATGAGAATAAAAAAAATCCACTGAAAAGAGCATCACAAAACTTATACATGAGGGTTAAAGCAACAGAGCAGTCTCAGATATTAGTGATATTCTTGATGCTTTTAAACATTACTTCATCTGGATCTTCAAACCAACATTTCTCTTAACTCAAGTTCTATTGATATTGATATAAACCCAACTAATATAAATAAATTACCAGTGAAAATAAAATCAGACTTACAACAACAGATTTCATTAAAAGAGATAGTTGATAAAATTAAACAAAGCAAAAATAATAAAGCTCCTGGAATTGATGGAATCATAAATTAAATATATAAAATATTATCAACTCCTGCCTTAACTTTATTATACAATGCTCTAAATATAATCCATTCTCAACACTTGGTTCCTCCCTTTTGGAGATATTCTCTAATTACTCCTATTCTAAAGGAAAATAAAAACTCTTCTCTGTGTAGTTCATATAGATCCATTTCACTTCTAAACAATGATTATAAAATATTTACATCCATTTTAGTAAACAGGATCAAGAAATCTTTAAAACATATTATACACAAAGATCAAACAGGCTTCATTTACAACAGACAAACACATGACAACATCCAAAGGATTCTCACTCTAATAGATGTTATTAATAGAGATAATCAAGAGGCTATTTTAATTTCCCTTGATATCAAAAAAATGTTTGGCACTTTACACTGTAATTTTCTTTTTAAATCAGTAGAAATTTTTGATTTCCCCTCTCAATTTATACATTTGGTAAAATGTTTATATAGTAACAATCTTGCTTATGTGAAACTTGATCTATTTACTTCAGAAGCAATTAATATTACCAAAGGAACTAAACAGGGATGTCCTTTGTCTCCCATTTTATTTGCATTAGCCATTGAAATATTTGCAATTGCTATTCGGCAATCCCTAAAAATAGCTGGTATTAAAATACATGTAGAATTTAACTCTAAAATCATGCTCTTTGCAGATAACATTCTTCTAACTCTGATAATTTCAAAAGAATGTTTCAAAGAATTAGATTTACTAACTATTCAATGTTATCTTAATTCAGGTTTAAAAATAAGTAATTAAAAATCTAGACATATGATATTGAATAGAAAATATAATAAACATTTTAACTCAAATCATATAATTGGCACATTAGTATTATCCATAAACTATTTAGAAATAACCTTATGTGAGAACGTAAATAAAACCATAACCACAAATTACACAAATACTTTATTTACTATAAAAACACTAATAGAAAAAATGGAACAAACTGTTTTTAAATTTTGAAAACAGACTACAATTAATAAAGATGACTCTGCTCCCCAAAATAAATTATATTGTCCAAGCCATTCCTATGCTACTGAATAAAATGATATTAAATGACTTTAACAAAATTTTATAAAATTTCTTATGGTATCCAGAAAAAAGTAGAATTGCATTTTATCATCACATCAGAGCCTGGGAGCAAGGGGGAATAAACTTCCCAGAGCTTGATTCTTATATTAAAGCTTCCATTCTCAAATTAGCCATTAATTGGTTAGATCCTAACTTCTCATCTGCATGGAAATCTCTTCATGCAATATTTTTTTAAATGAAAACAAACTAGCGAGTAATTTATTAGTAGATAATCAAAATGTTAATCTATGGTACATGATTGGCATTAATTTGCAATATAATATTGCAAAACCTACCAAATTAAATATAATAAATCATATTTATAGCAATGTTAGATAATTTATAAACTCAAACCTAGATGTAAAACGTTGGTGGGATCTAGTAACTCCCTTCAGGATATCTAAAAATTTTATCTACAGAATTCATAAAAATGCTTTTCAGGACTGGGATTCAAAACATTTCATCTGTTGGCAACATTGTATAAAAGATTTAATAGTATTACAGCCCAATGAAATAAAAAATATTTATAATATCTCGGATTCTGATTGGATTATTTTACATAGTATTCTTTCTCACGCCCAAGATCTTTGTAGAATAATAAATAGCTCCTCATTTAAAACTAAACCTAAGTTGATTCTTCATATACAAAAATCTGATATACAATAATCAGAATTGGCCAAAT
>NC_056731.1:1502875076-1502962576 GCF_019279795.1 Protopterus annectens | reverse complement strand
ATTCTTCTTTTCTACTAATACTACTCTGTTCATCTTCCTAATCTACTCATACTTATATTGTACTCTGCCACTAACTATTCCTTCCATAGCGGTCCTCATCTTTGTTATTCTATGTCTGTGACTTTACAAATGTTTAAAATGTATATCCCTCTAATATAACCTCTGCAATTAATATGAATCCCTTTGTAGGTTATCTAAGTCTCTGTGACGGTACTGTGTTGGGACAGAGTATCTCTACTTAATGATAAATGTTGATACATTATATACATGTTTAGCAGAATTGTTGCACCTTGAAAATAAATGCAGATTCATTGTTATTAGATGTCTGACATGCTTTTACTAACTGTGCAGGTTTGTAATGCAGTTGTATATTTTTGTGCACCAACTTGTATCTTAACGTTATCATTGCTTCCACTAGGAGCTTATCTCCTCAGACCTCGTGAAAATATGTTAATGCCTAGCACGAGTTTCCCTGTTTACAAATGAATAAATAAATATTATCCAAACAGTTACATATAAACACTGAGAAGCTACTGTTTCCTGGGGAGATCCTTGATGAACCCCAAATTCCTTAAATAAACCACCCCTGAGATTGTACAACTTAACACAGATTTGTTGACAGTTTACAAAACAGGCCTATTAAGTTATGATTTTCACACAATCATGTTAGCATTTAGGTAAATGATACACTGCAGAATGTTCTAGAATGTGAAAGTGTACTCTGTTTTATGCTCTCACTGTGGGGGGAAATTCACCTCTCACCAAGCTGCAACAGCTTTGTGAACGATTATAAATAGTAAATGAGGTTAAGTGGAATGAGAGGAAGTTTCACTTTTGGCATAAACACAGCTTTATTGTTCCTCTAGGAACATCTTATGTTCCCCCTAGATCAGAACTCAAAAAAGTACCCTGTGCACTATGTCAGGGAACCTTGTGAAATATTTGTTTTTTGCAGTAACAGAGGTCAGAAAGATCATATGTTATTTTGTATATATTCAATGTCTGAAGAAAATGTTGCTTTCTTCTTAATAACAACTATTCTCTCTTATTCTTTAGTTCATGCTGGTGAATGATTTGCAGTTTATTTAAAAATGCTGTGATCTAGAGTTGTTTTTGGTGAGGGAGAGTGTACATGTATGTTTGTGTGTTGGTGGCACAGGTATTAATTCTGTTAGTCGATAAGGCCGCTACACTTTTTATTTCTTTTTCACAAAGCATAGAAAAACACAGGCCTAGTACTTCCCATAAGATCAAATATTGCAACAGCACATCATTGAATAACATTGATCTAGACGTAAAGAATTTGGACCACTCCCCTTAGATGTGTCATAATTCTGACAATTATGTTTTAAAATCTCACACAGATGATGCTAAGGGGACAAGAGATACTCATTAGAATAGTGGGAAAGAGAAAAGCTCCATCTCTTGCTCTCTTTTTTGCTCTCCCTCACTGTCTTTGCACAGGACACGTGATGTTGATGTCACAGGTAGGGATTAACAAGCTCAAGATCCTTTACTCATTCCTGACTGCTAAAGTGTAGTGCTCAAACACTGTGGCTTAGTCTGAAAAGGTTTTACTTCCTCATTGATCAGCTTCTTCTTGTAGTGAATGAATTCTTGAATTGGCTCCATAGCAGAAGTGAAAGACAAAATTTTGTGAACCCTGATGGTCTGAAAACATAAATGCAGCTCTGAAAAAAAAATGTGAAACTTGCCATTATACATTTAAAGCTTTTGCAGGAGTGCAAGTCCATCTTCATTCTCTTAACCTCATAATGTCAGGGGCTATGCCAATATACCCCTGTTACTAATATTGACTAACTCCAAGATTGCTGAACCTGAAGTAGGAAACATACATTGGTACAGAAATAATATATATTTCATGTATTCAAACTAAAATTCCTACTGTTTATAGAATCTCAAGTATGATCTTTTAATTTTCAGTTATCTCTTCTTTGGACCTTCATTATGGCTGCCATTCCGGAACTGCCTTCTATCTATCTATCTATCTATCTATCTATCTATCTATCTATCTATCTATCTATCTATCTATCTATCTATCTGTCTGTCTATCTATCTATCTATCTATCTATCTAGCTGTCTTTCTGTCTATCTCTCTCTCTCTTTCTACCTGTCTGCCTCTATATCTATCTTGTGTGACGTGGGCTGGCCTTCAGCATCTTCTCAGTCACAGCTTAGGACATGGGGCAGTGTAAAAACTATATATATATACATATATATATATATATATATATATATATATATATATATATATATATGTATATATATGTATATATATAAAATATACATGTATCAACAGTTTAGTCTAGGCTATCAACCAGCAAAACTTTGGAAGATAACATAAAACAGATAATAAAAAAGTCCCAAGGAGAACTTGTAATCTGTCAACCTCATGCAGGAAGTGATAAAAATATTGAATCCCAGAACCTGGTGATATGAGGCAGAGATCTCAGAAATGAGTCACTAAGCTTTACATTTCAAAAGTGGAAGTCATAACTTGGACAAAATACTAATAGTTATGGATGACCGAGAGTTGTCTCAGCATTGCTGCTAACATGGTGTATGACAACTGAAGAACGTTTGACTCTCTCCACCTGTGCCACATAACAGTCGCCATACCTCTCAATGTATATGTTCAAGAATGCCAGATGAAACCAAAAGTAATGAGGAGAGAAAGACCCAAAATCGGAGAACAATGTTTTAAATATAAAATATTACTTCAATTCATTCTGAAAGTTAATGCAACAACATGTTTTGCATCAACATGCATTTTGTTATAGGTTCATAGGTTCATAGGTTCATACTAGGCTATCTGCCCTAGGGCATTTGTAAGCCTAGCCAGAGTGTGTTTGGCTTTCGCCACCCATTTTAAATTAATTTTGCTATGCCCTTTTTCGAGGTTAGTATACTGTGCTTCTGTCTAACCGTGAAACAGAAGTGATACCCGGGGTAAATCTATGATCTCCCATCCACTCATCAAGATTCCTCTTGAAGAGAGTCAATGAGGGACTCTGCCTAACCTGGACAGGGATTTTATTCCAGAGTGAAGGGAGCCTCTGGGTTATGAATCTGTCCCTCCAGCATGTCCTATTTATTTCAGTGCTGAGGTTCAAGTCTCTCAAGCGCGTAGCTCGATGGGATTTGGATTTTCTGAGGTGCAGCATGTCCATTAATTCCAGGTTGGACAAGGCTTTATACGTCAGGCACAGATCGCCTCTGAGCAGGCGGTATGCCACTGAGTAGAGCTGGAGTTTCTTTAATCGGGCAGCATATGGCATTTGTTTGAGCCCTTTGATCCTCTTGGTGAGGTACTTTTGGGGTCTTTCCAGTTGCTGCAGGTGTCTGGTAAGGTACATCCCAAAAGGGGCATTGTACTCAATTATGGGCCTGATGATGGATGAGTAAAGAGGCACGATGACCTCCCCTGATCTAGATGTGAATCCCTTCATGATTAGGTGGGCTATATAAAATGTTTTTCTAACCACTTTGGCCACGTGGTTGTCAAATGAGAGATTGCTATCAACTTGGGTCCCCAGGTCCCTAATTACTTCTTCTGTACTTAATGGATTACCATCTATGTGGTAATTTGTGGACACTTTGTTTTTGTCAAAGGGGATGATTATACACATTTTGGCGTTTAGCTTGAGGCCATGGCTCTGACATCAGTTGTCTGTTTCTATGAGGCCCTTTTGGAGGATGCTTGTGTCAGCTGGAGAGTCGATTATGGCTCCCAGTTTGCAGTCATCTGCGAATTTGGTCAGCCACAGTCCTTCTGTGTTGGCCTGTACCTCCGAGAAATATATACCGAACAAGAGAGGTCCCAGGACTGAGCCTTGTGGGATGCCACTTGTAACTGGTTTGGAGTCTGACATGGCTTCAGCAATTCTAACCATGTGGGTTCTGTCCTTGAGCCAGTTTGTAAGCCATCTAGTGACATAGGGGTTTATATTTAAGCTGGTGAGCTTATCTATAATGCCTGAGTGGGGTATTGTATCGAAGGCTTTTGCGAGGTCCAGGTAGGCTGTGTGGACCACCTTCCCCTCGTCAATGGCCTTGGTGACTGTTTCAAAGAAATTGACCAGGTTTAAGAGGCAGGATCTGCCCTTAACAAAGCCGAACTGGGTAGGATCCAGTGTCTGTAGGTCCCCAATATCTTTATTTATGAGGTCCATGATGATCCTTTCCATAACTTTGCAGACCAAGCTAGTCAGGCTTACAGGGCGATAGTTTCCAGGATCCCTTGAGGCACCACCTATGTGGAGAGGGACCACTGTTGCTGTACACCACTCTTTGGGTACATATCCTGTAGTAAGGCTGAGCTTGAACAGCAGTTTTATGTTTGGGTTTAGCTCTTCTTGGAGTCCATGTAGGACGCAGCCCGGGACACCGTCTGGTCCCATTGATGCTGTGTTTTTTGCTTTGGAGAGGGTGGCTCTTACCTGAGCATCTGAGATGTCAGGGGGGGCAGCTCTCTTCTGGGATAGATATTTGCCCTTTTGGTGGGGAGGGGGGGAGAAGTTTGCACTGAACCTGTCAGCTAGGATGTTGGCAATGTCTGTGGGTTCGGTGTATTTTTTGTCATTTTGGACTAATTCTGAGCATATCTGGGAATTCCCACCCAGGTTCCTAACATAACTAAAGAATGCCTTGTGATTATCCTTAGTGTCCTGTGCAATTTTTCTCTCGAAGCTGGCCTTAGATGATTTTATGAGTGCCTGTAGCTTTTTGCTTATACTGATCAGGGATGCCTTCCCTTTTTGGGATTTTGCTCTGTCATGTAGTAGCTTCCTCCTTCTATTGTATAGTTTGTTTATGGCTGGGGTCCACCAGACAGGACGTCTGCCTTTGGAGGATTGGGTCTTGGTTTTATTTAGTATTGCATAAACCATGCATTCCTGAAGGTGTTCATAGAATGCATTTATAAAGGATTCTGCAGTCTGGGCCGTATTTTCCACAGGCCCGGGGGCTTTAAAGGATTCCACCTAGGTTTTGAGGAGTGTGAAATTTGCTTTAGAGAAGTTTTTCACTGTGGTTTTCTGGGCAGGGGATGGGGTCGGAATGTATGGTCTGATCTTACCAGTGAGGGATACACTTCTGGTCTGGAGCATAGAGTCCCCATGTTGGTGATGATCAGGTCCAGTATATTTTCCCCTCTTGTGGGAGTGGTAACAAGCTATTCCATAGCATTTGAGTTTATAAATTCTAGGAACCTTTGGGCTAGGGTGTTGGAGCTAGAGTAATGCTCCCAGTCTATGTTTGGGTAGTTGAAGTCGCCCAATATAATGGTGTTTGGAGAGACCTTCATATTTTCCAGTGTTCTCAGGAAGGCCGAGTGGGGTTCCTGGGTTTGGGAGGGTGGTCTGTAGCAGGCTATACACTGGAAGGCAGTTTTACCCACTGTTAGTTGCACATGGATAGTCTCTTATGCTTCGTGCTGTGCCACCAACCTGGAGGTGTGGGTATCTTTGACGAATATTGATACTCCCCTTCCTTTTGTGGTTCGGTCCACATTTTGGGGCCGAAAAGCATGGTATGAGGTATAATCTGGTAGTGCTGAGGTGCTCTCGGGAGCCTTGAACCAGGTTTCTGTTACTGCACAGATATCGATGTTCTCCATGCTAAGGAGAGTTTTGAGTGCGTGCATCTTGAGGTTTAGACTTCTGGCATTGAGTAGCATTACTCTTAGTTTCTTATCTCTTGTGATACCTATGGAGGTGGGTTTGTCTTTTGAGCCTTGCCTAAAAAAGGCACTATGGGGGTAGCAATACAATCAGAAGTTTGAAACATTAATATCTGGTATTACCAGTTGTTTGCAGTCCTCAATGATTTATCAGAAAATTAAACATTTTATGAGGAACAGGTCAAAACTCAGGCATATCAGGGATTTCAAAACAAAAATCAAGAAGAGTAGAGAAGTATGCCACATGCTCATACTCCACCAGTCTCTACTAGGCAGACAAATCCAGCTATGCTATAATTCAGCTTTTCTAAATCTTAAACTACTGTATTTCTGTGATGCTATCAGTCTGTACTTCCTTGTGGTTAGAAGGCTTAGGAAAACAGATTAACTAATACCTATGGTAGTGCAAAATGTATGCTTTGTTGTATGAAAGCAGCAAACTCTTAAATGCATTTTGGTGCTGTAACTTGCATTAAAATTCAGAAAAAAAAGTTCATTCAACAGTCTGTTTCTGAAGTGATTCAACCTGCATACCCCATATTATCTACAGAAAAAAGCACAGATACCTTTACAGACTATCTGCCATAATAATGTAGGGTATCCCATTTATAGATTTCTGCTTTGATATTTTCTAAATTTTGTCCACAAATTGACTGCTCTGGATGACAGCTTTTCTATATAGAGGTCCTAAGAGGATGTTAGTATACAGTACATCTTTTATATCAACTTAGTGAAAGTCTTTGGTAGTCACTTAAGCAATAACCCACAGCTAGGTATGGGTATATGAGGATTTACCCATGGTTGGTGTGGTTTGATCAGTAGATCAAAGCCCAACTGATTAAACAAAGTGAACCATGAGTAAATCCTAATATACCCAAATCCAGGAGTAGATTATTTTTATTATATGATGACATTATTTAAAAAAAATATTGCTTACCTTTCTTAAATAATCATCATCTTCTTTCAGCTGTTCCCATTAGGGGTCGCCACAGCGGATCACCTGTTTCCATTTCTTCCTGTCCACTTCATCTTGCTCTGTCACACCAACCACCTGCATGTCCTCTCTCACCACATCCATAAACCTTATCTTAGACCTTCCTCTTTTCCTGTTACCTGGTAGCTTCATCCTTAGCATCTTTTTCCCAATATACTCCACATCCCTTCTCAGCACATGTCCAAACCAACGTAATCTTGCCTCTCTGGCTTTGTCTCCAAACCTTCCAACCTGGGCTGACCCTCTAATATACTTATTTCTAATTCTGTCCACCCTCGTCACACCCAGTGCAAATCTTAACATCTTTAGCTCTGCCACATCCAGCTCAATCTCCTGCCTTTTTGTCAATGCCACTGTCTCCAACCCATATAACATAGCTGGCCTCAATACCCTCTTGTAGACCTTCCCTTTCACTCTTACAGGTACTCGTCTGTCACAAATCACTCCTGACACTCTTCTCCACCCACTCCATCCTGCCTGTACTCTCTTCTTCACCTCTCTTCCATGCTCACCGTTACTCTGAACTATTGACCCCAAGTATTTAAACTCATCCACCTTCGCCACCTCTACTCCTTGCATCCTCACCATTCCTCTATCCTCCCTCTTAAATAATGCCATTGTATAAGGGCACTGAAGTGTTTCTCTGCATTTTTCTTTCTTTACTGATGTACTGAACATGCGTATGGGACTTCTGTCCCCACACTTGTACTGTAGAGCAGACAAAAGATAATATCCATTGCTGTTGTTTTTTTTTTTTTCTATCAAGATTTTACAAGGGGCAATAGAGAAATGAAAGGAAAATCTGGTATGTTTAAGTTTCTTTATTTTTGAGAACATGCGTGATTTTTCTTCTACTTTTTTTCTGTTTTGCTCTGTCCTTCAGCATATTCTAATAGAATGTCAGCCCGCTCAGTGGTACTTCAGAGGCAGGACTTTATTGTATTGGTATCTGCTCCATTTACAATGGGCAACTTGACTGGGCTGTCTAACCAGTGTGCTCTTTTTTTGAATACAAATGAGAAATCACTGTATAATTACCACTAAGCACATACATGCATGCACATACACACAGACTTCTGTCATCCTGGAAGTAATGATTACTAGTGTTCTACATATGAAACAGATTATAAAGGATTAGCCCAGATAAAATCACTTTAACCAGCAAATCTAGGAGACTATCCCTCTCTGTTTCTCTCTCTCTCTCTCTCTCTCTCTCTGATACCCTCCCTTTGGAA
The DNA here is from genome assembly GCF_019279795.1 of Protopterus annectens. Classification (NCBI taxonomy): domain Eukaryota; kingdom Metazoa; phylum Chordata; order Ceratodontiformes; family Protopteridae; genus Protopterus; species Protopterus annectens. The sequence continues at coordinate 1,502,954,646 of NC_056731.1, read as the reverse complement.
GAAATAAAGACACTTTGTTGTTGTTCCCAGTAGTTTATTCAGTTAAGCAGGTATGGGTGTTCTTGTTCTAATGATTATATACTGCTGCGATAAATGCCATTAGAATTTTAACTGTTAAACAATGTATTATGTTAATTCAACAGCACGGTACTCTAAGCAATGTAAAGACCGATATAAAGCTGTGCAGTTTTATACCTCATATTGGAAACTGGAGCTGCAACTTTCTAAACAAAAAAAAAAAAGATGAGATTCAGAAAACCAAAATGACAAAACAATTTTTATACAAAACTGCTGCATGTACAATCCATTAAGTTGCACGTGTGCTTTCTCCTTAGTAACTTCCACCGCTGTAAAATCTTAGAATGTGTAAATGTAACTACTGTTTGTGTATAAATGTAAAAAGAAATGTTACTACACTGTGTTTGACTGAAACTTAATATAATGCAATGTAAGCAAATAGAGCTTTTTCCCCGGGCCTCCACTGAAAATGGACATTACTCAGTCGAACTTTCCCAGTAAACAAAGGCAAATAAATAAATGATAAATAAAACCAAGTTTACAACTTCCAAAAATTTAGACAATTAAAGCATGAACTAGCCAGACAAAATATGGTGGTAAGTAAACAACAGAAGAATATAAAATAAATAAATCTTTAAGCTATGGGCAGTTACTGAGAATTATAAGTGTTTGTTCTTATGTATTTTCTAGAAAGGGAATACATAATTAAGATTTTAGCATGCACAGGTAAATAAGGCCAAAATGGGTGGAACAATTGAAATGCTGTAGAGTTAATGATGGGGATGAAAACAATGGACTGTGTGTAGGTATTATATAACCAGACTAACTGTGGTAGATTATCATTTCTATTCTGAACAGAGCATCACTATACTCAGCAAGCAAGAGGCCTTTGTATTTTGTAGGATAGATACATTGATAGACCCCCAACCATTGGTGGTCTCTATGTCAGACAGTGACCAGCTACACTTTATATCAACTGAACTGCTGCACTGGCCCATCAACCTGATAACCAAGGATGATACTGCCTGCCACATCCATAACTAGAAGGATATTCAAGCATCTTACAGGTGATATGCAAATTATATGCCAGTCTTTTTGGTGCAAAGATAGTGGATGCCATCCTCCACTGTATGCCACAGCACATGAGGGAATATATCATATTTGCAGGTAACTTCTCTGGAAGGACAAATTGTTATTTAAGCATTTCAAAAAGTAGCAGTTTTGCTGATGAGGCTCAGTACAACACATAGCATTTATCTTGTTATTCATGTCCCACTGGCCAGTTAGGGTATGTCACCTCCATGATATGGAAACACTTCCAGGCCCTTTTCGACTAGGTATTTTGCAGTGCAGGTGGTAAAACTCTCACAGTGTCTTGCAAACTTCCTGAGAATGTGCATATTCTGCATGAAGACATTCACCCAAGGATATGCATCATTGTGCTATTTGCAAGTAAGAATCCTTAACTAAGAGAACACTGGTTAGATAAAGAAAGAATGTCATAAGGAAGAGCAACTAGAGAATAACAGTCTAGTCAGTATACTGTTTACTTCATAGGCATTGCATACCATGCTGATTGTCCCCAGCCCATTTCTGTAGCAGAGTGTTGTGGAGAAACTGACAGACACAGTAGTGGAATGTGTCTGTCAACCTAAATGGGCACGTCAGGTGTCTGACAAACACAGTGGGTGTCATCAAGTACTAACTTGAAATGAAGTACAGATGTTCCTGGTGTGTGCCATGCTGTAGACTTGTGTGACAGTGGCAGCTGTTGGAATCTGAAAGGTGCATGCCACAAGTGAGAATGATAAAACTCACCACAAAGTGAAGAGTAAGACATTCAAAGGAAACTATGATATATCATATAGGCCATGCAGTGACCAGTGGACATCCACATGCATTGATTTGCCACCATCTGATACACCTACTTGCCATGGCATTTGACAGATATCTATGTTGACTGTGTAACACAAGTGCCCCCCTCATGTTTTAAAGACCATAATGCAAACCAAAAAATTATGTATAAGCTTACCCTGCTGTCATTGGCTTAGGTGAATCCTAGCATAAATTTCTCAGAGCATATGCAATGCAGACTGATCTGCAGAAATAGCATGCTTTCACTACAATATATCCAGTGTAGGATGTCTTCTCCTAGGAAGAGAACATAGTTGCCTGGAATCATGCATACAACACGTGATATAACAAATAACAGCAAGCACAGATATGTGCTGCTTGTATCAGTCACTACCCCAAGCACCTACAGTCTTTGTTCAGGCACTATTATGTGACCATACTAGAGCAGCAACCATCTAATAGCCTTCACATGTAGTATAATTTGGGGTGATGATGCTTGGTTAATGGCAACTCTGCTGGTATCAGCAATGGACACTCATAAATAAACCTATTATTTGAATGACACTACATTTTTTTATCATTTACTCAAAGTGTAAATCAAGATAGTTGTGATTATTTAGATAGTCATTTGTAGAAGAACACATATTTGCATTGTTATGAAACAATGATTTTTAGAAACCCCACCTACTCAAATAGTTTTTTACATTTTGAGAGTAACCATCCATATTGGCAAAAAAGAATTTGGTGAAAGGCCAGATGGTGAAACTCTCTAGATTAATGACAGATCACCTATGTTTAAGACGGGAATTAAATTTGTTAAAAGAAATGTTTTTGAGTAGGAAATATCCTAAACACTTAACTAGAAGAACAGGAATCTCTGGTTCTCAGGGAGGGAACTACATTATATGCACCAATATTAAACAAAATCAAGATAGTGGTAATGCAGTAAAAAATGATAACTTTAAAAATACTATAAGTTGTGTTTTAACATTTGACCAGCACTCCATGGAACTAAAATGTATTATTGAAAAGAAGTGGTATGCAGTGTTTGGGGCTTTTGATTTAACAAGGAAGTTGAGTAATATTCCTAAAGTTGTATACAGCAGAGGAAATAATATGAAAAATATTTTTGAGAAAAACAAAAATTTGATGAGAACCAGAGTCCTGAATAGGAAAATGAGTAAATGTAGTTGTTGTAAGGAGTGTAGGTTTATTTATGAAACTAACAATTTGGGTATTGGACAATACAGAAAAGTTTTACCGATAAGTGGAAACTTTGACTGTAATACAAAAGGGGTAGTTTATGTGGCATTTTGTTTGTCATGTACTGCTTTTTATATAGGAAAAACAAAATTAGGAAAAGGATATACCAACATAATTATGCTATTAAAAAGAAAGCTTTCTAAATGCCCTATATAAAAATTCTGTAAATTGTGTTAATTTTAAGAAGTTCGATTTTTGTGTATTGGAGAGGGTTAATAAGAATGAAAGAGGTGGGAATTTGTCTTCCTTTTTAGAGTATAGGGAAAGTTTTAGCGAATATTATTGAATGCCACTCAGCCCCCTGGTATTATTAGCAGTATTTCCATTAGTAGTTTACTTGCTTTAAAAGCTGATAAAATTTAGGGGATGTGTGTGTGTGTGGGGGGGGGGGGGGTTGAGTTATAATATGTAATAATTGTTAGTACTTTTTTAAGTTTCAGTATTGTGTTGGATTTTTATGTTTCTGTTGATAGCCAGGTTAATAGTTTAACAATTTTTTGAAGTTATATATATATATATATATATATATATATATATATAATATATTTTTTCATATATGGTAGCTTTAAATATTTTATACATGTTTAATTTAATGTTGGTGTAGTGTTATATACATTTTTAATGTGTTCGTTTTGTTTTACTAATTGGATTACTGTGATTGGTTAAGCTGTTGTATAAAAAGAAGGAAGTTTCATTGGTTTCATATCTGATGAAGTTCCGTGATAATTAAAGGAACGAAAGTGTTAGCAGAACACTCTACAGTTTGTGGTCTCCTTCCAGTATTTTGCGTTTTTTCTTTTAAGTTTAATGTTCCAATCATCCATCCTGAAGTATTTGTATGTAATAAACGACTTAAATGAACATCCAAGCCTCATTGTCTTATTTGAATAAGCAAGATGAGTCATTAGCCTAGTTCTCATGTTTGAACCTATGAACCTATGACAAGGGTCAATACAGAGCATTTCAGATTTACCTCTCTCTAAGGAAAAGACATAAAAAGAAGCTTATGGTGCAGAAGATGCAAACTATCAAGTCAACAGCACAACCTATGTTTGACTTGCTTATTGTTTTTAGTGACTCTGCTTATTGACTCTTAATCTAACTGATTCTTTTTTATTTTTAGTATGAATTACAGGGAGAAATTAAAGAATAGTCTGGGGTATTTTTTTATTGCTTTTACATACTGGTTGAATAATTTTGAAATCCTTCTTGCGGTATTTATTTCTTGATTGATACACTGGTGGAAAAAATGTTAGAAAATCACAGATGACTTAATAGAAAAATAGCATGTACATTTTCTTATGGTTACATTTGATATGTATGATGGGGATATCTGATATGTATTTACCACCAAGCCAACACTGATATTCACTCTTTATCTGTATATAATGCATGTGTATTGTGTTTTGTCATTCAGTATGTATATAATTCATGTATCTATTGTCTTTACCACTGGGAAGAGACAGAAATAGGTCCGGTAGGATCAATGCTCAATCTTGGTTAACAAATTCAAATTAAATAAATAAGTAAATTATGGTGAATGCCATGGTGATTACAGGTTTTCAGATCCAGCGTAACAAGTATTTATTAAATGATTGTTGTCTGTGGAAACACTGGATATTTTTCATTCCATATATTGTTATATTTTCTAATATCAAAAGTGCAAAATCTCATATAGAATCGGTTAAATTGTTATTTTGTTGGAGCAATTTTTTTCACAGAAGTTGAGCTTTGTTATGAGGTCATAGACTCAGAAATGAGGAAAAAGATAAGCTTTATGTTTGCTTAAACATTTTCCCTTTTCCCAGAGTTTGTGCAATCTAGGAGTTAGTATATATAGTGATTGAGGGTGTGAAGGCAGTTGCTACATTGCAGGTGCAGAGAGATACAGTCACCCTTCAAAAATGACTATGAAGTAGGGCTTTATTATTTTATTATTCTCTGTGTAGTCATGTTTTATATTTGTGATGATTCTGGTGTTGCAGTCTTTAAAGCCTTCATTTTGGGAGATGTGACTTCACAGAGTAAATCTGCATTTAATCCATATAGTAATGAACCAACAGTCTTTATTTGTGGTATTCAACAAGACCTTAATGTAGTTTTTTTTTCATAAATCTAATCTGGTGGACACATATTCTTTTATTCATGCCAAACTGGATGGCTGGTAAGATAAAATACTAGTACCATGCAGAAGATCTTAAAAAACTGATAACAGAAGTAATATTCAGATGTTGAGATCTTGAAAGAATAATGTAGGTGCAAAACTATACTTTTCTTTGTTTCACTATTGTGCCATCCTTTGATGGGGTATTGGAACCTGCAGGGGAGGTAGATGCTACCTGAAAAGCTGCAAACCAACTTCTATGAAACCCGGATCAATTATGAGGCACTCTACAAAAGGGATTATACAACATGTAGTCACAAATGAAATGTCTTGTGTGGAAATGCAACCAGATCTCTGTATTTTTTGCATTTAGTTGGCTTAGTTGGTTGTTGTTTGGAAAATGAATATTTTTTTGTTAATAAATGTGAAAAGTATCATGTTCAGCTATGTTTTTTTAAGATCTAGCTATACTCTGCATAGACAGATATAGCATCAACTCATTTGCATCCTTGCTCAGTCTCCTGATTTGTCAACTGACTGGCTGCTGCAAAGCAAGCCCCATACTATCTGGAAAGGGCAACTAACGTTATCCCTAACTGCAGAAATCTCTGCCATCCAGATTAGGATCTGTATAAAACAGAAAGAACTCTCCTCTGACAGATGTCATGCTACAATGGCTGCTGCTGTGTAGACAGTGACAGTTTAGGGACACCTTAAGAAAAAGAATGATCAGCCTACATCTTAGAAAAATGTATGTTTACAATCCTTTCTTAAGGTTTAACAAACCATTAGCACTACAGAAACTAATGACTTCAAATGCATAGCTTCACGGCAATCAAATAATTATTTTAGATGAAACCAATGATAAAAGCAAAATAGAGCTTGCTGTGGCCTTTAAAACAACTACCATGAAAAATAACACTTCTGCTAACTCTAACCATAATACACAACTGATATGTAGGACTGTGATTAACATACCCATACAGGAAAAATAATGGGGGGGATTCAGTAATCTTCTGTGTAAGACTAACCAAGTCTTACTCGGAGATTGCCGTCTAAGACTATGACGTCAGCGCACCATGCATATTCATGAGGGCACGCTGACTCAACTGGAAGGCTAACATGGAGCGTGTAAGACTGCAGGAGGCGTGTCGGACTGCCGAGCAGTCCAAATATCCACGCCCCTGCAACCATATAAATGTGAAAATGACAAGTGCAATGAGCGAGTCCGCTGAAATGTACACATAGCAAACACTACACATCCCCACATACTAAACCCCTTTGTAATTGTAAAATGTAAACTATTTATTTATTTTTTTTTTAATTCCCGATATAGCTGCCCGTATTTGCACGTGTTTGCGCATGTGTGCCCATTGCTTAGCTACAGTTAGCAATCAAATTACTGAACCACTAAGCCATGACAGCTTAGCATAAACATGCACTGTTAACATACATATAGTTATAAATGGAAGTTTCACCATTGCTAAGCAGGTTTGCTGTTAGCTGAGAATTTTCAAAAATGGCCAATCATAAATAAGTGCGGGAAATGAGGCATATTTAAGCTCCATAGGTGGGAATACTTGCCATAACTGATTGTAGCTCCCATCAGCAGTCAGAATGGCTGGTGCTGGAGTGGGTACTCACATTCGAGCGCAACGGTGGGGCATCGAGGAGTCAAAATACATGGTTTGGCTCCTTGTCCACCATCATGAGTCAAGACTTCTGCAGGGCCAGTTTCAAGAGACGGAGTACAAAGCAGAGGCTTGGAACCAGTTAGCTCATGATCTCACCAGTGCCACAGGCATCCCTCAGACTGGTGAGCAGCTCCATCACCACCATGCAGACCTGAAGAGATGGAAGCAGGACCTACTGAACCGATGGATACAGGAGGCCCATGACATGCAAGATGCCCCACTACTGAGTAGGTAGCCATGGAATGAAGTATGTAAGAAATGCTATTGCAGTCTATATAATGGATAGTTATGTCTCAATATCCCTTCATTTACTTCACAGCTGCAGGTGTCCATGCTGCGAATCAGAAAGCCTATGCAGATAGGCTGCTAAGGCTGCACCACCAGGCAGGTTAGTAATTATTCTGCATGTATTGTTATATAAAATAAGTGAGAGAGCCTGAAAAAAGTGTTGTAGCCCAATAATAAAGCCATAAAATGCCCTGAATAATTTTTCTGCATGTACTGTTGTATAAAACAAGTGAGCGAGCCAGAAAAAGAGTGTTGTAACCCATTAATAAAGGTAAAATAAGTCCTGAATAATATCTCTGCATGTACTGTTATATAAAATAAGTGAATGCGCCTGAAAAAGAGTGTTGTAACCTATTAATAAAGGTATAATACGTCTTGAAAAAGTCTTCTGCATGCACTGTAATATCAAATAAATGAGAGAGCCTCTAGAAAAGTGTGTAATGTAATTAATAAAGGTATAATACCTGGAGTGTGTCCGTGTCACTTACTTTGAAATGTTGTTGTACTTTTGCATTATATAAATAGTACTGTTGTATTAAGCGCTGTCAACCCACAGTTGGGCAGTCCCATATAAAGTGGATGAAGGGAGTGCCAGTATCTGTGAAGCATATATACAGTCCTCAACCGTTGGTTAATGGCTGGCATGCATAGGTAAATCTGGCACAAGAGTAGCTTGTTAATGTGTTTCCCAGAAATGTCAGTGTGCTGCTAGAAATGTAGGATCTGTAGAAATATAACTGAAAATGTCACGTGAACACATCCAGATATGTAGATATATAAATATAAATAAAATAAATAAATACGTAGCAGTAACATCTGCATCATGGACAGTTAGTATGTCAGATATAGGTCAGGTACATAATGAACTAGCCAAACCCATTACACAACCTAATGCACGTTGCCTAGTGTAATAATACATGTAGGGATATACACCTGCAGTCAATAGGAATGTAGTGTAAACTATAAGTACATATAAGATGTTAATGGAGGTATCTTTTAACACCCTAATGTATGTGCATAAACAATGCAATTCCACACCTCAATGGGTATGTGTAATCTCAAAACATTTGTTGGGACATATGTCCTATTATTCTATAAATATCTGCATTTACTTTGATGCATGTGCCCTGTTCAAACACCACAATCTTGGTGGCCTGTTGCCACCAAACATTCCTGCATGATGTTGGAATGTCCACTGTCATTCAATATACACATGTGTTATGCTTGCTGTTCAACTGTTGGAACCCTGGTGTGTTGGGTTAATGGGAATATTACTGCATGCTGTTACAACTAATTTGGAATGCTGTTGTCTATGTTGTCAGTAAATACACCTAAGCACAGAACGTATGGGAAGGCCGGTCCCAGCGGACCCACCTGTCCCTCCTCAGCTGGCGATTGCACCTGGCACCAGCAGGTCCGGTGCCCAGCCTGGGCCCCCCTCCTCCATTGGTCCTGTGTCACCTTCTGGTGGAAGTACTGCAGGGGATGGAGCTCGTCCCCCCCATGCAAGCGTGGGCGGAGGAGGGCCATCTGTCACCCTCCAAAGGGTCCGGGCTGGGGTGCGTAGGGAGATCCAGCATTCAGTTGCTGATCCCCTACTCCAGCTCGAGGCAAGAGTGGCGCAACTCACAGTTGAGCCTGCCCCTCCTACACAGCCCCCAGCACAGCCACCCTCCGGGCTGTGAAGGTGCAGTGGTGACTGCCCATGGGTGGGGATCTCAGTTCCACTGTTACCATCTGTGGGCTCATGGGCTTGTGATTTCCAAACATCCTGCCCCGTCAATTGTGTTCACTCACCCCGTGTGTCATATTCCGCCCCTGTATGCATCTTGTTTGTCTTGTCTGTTTACCTCCCCAACCTACCTCCCACAACATACCTACTTCCCCTACCTCACATTCCACTCTCACCTAAAAAAAAAAAAATGGGCAATCTGCTCCCGCAAAAAAATTATGTCCCATACATAGCTGCCCATTTCGCACACATGTCCGCTGGACATGTAAACTGATAATTATAATTGGCAGTAAAACATACTTTGTTGTCCTCACCCCTCTCTCAGGGGTGGAAGGTTTCAAATTTCACTCCAAATTTCTAACATATGCACAGCTGTTGCTGGTAAAGAAATTGACAACTATGGACTTTCCCTACACCTATCCTGCACATCCAAAGCTGGTTTCCCTACTGTCTTTCCCTCTTTGTGCCCCCTTTTTCAACACTTTCCTATCTCCCCATTTTCTTTTCTTTCAAAGAAATTAGCATGGGGGTTAGCAGGAGTAAGCACTTTTAAGCAGTAGTTAGTGGGTGTGCGTGAGTGTGCACTTGTGTGCGCTTAGCTAAGCATTGCTAAGTGTTGCGCAAACTCATGCAAACCCGCTTACAACTGCTTAAAAGTGCCTTAGTCACTCTGCATGGCAGGGCCCTTTTTCTACTGAGCAGCAAAATAAAACACCTCTGCCAGTCTCGAACCCCGGACCTTGGACACACTACACTGCATGAAGTACCACTAAACCACAGTAGACATACAACAAGTTGGTGCTGTAATAAATATATCATGCATTACAATGAGTGAATGTAAAGGGAAAATAGGAATGCCATAACACAAATCTTGTTCTGTGGATCTTTACCAGCAGTTGTTGTGGAATTGCATGACATGACTGTGAAAAGAGAACCAGCCATTCTAGCAGGAAATAATGTTACAGTAGCACTTTACAAACCTAACACAGTATCAGCACAGGATAAACACTGGCATATTTGAATAGGGCAGAGGCCATACTTCCCAACTGTGACTGCTTGTCAGGGATGTCCCTGATTCATAAACAAATGTTAGCTGTGTCCCTCTGAATCCCTCTGAAAAGTACTGACGTTAGGCAGAAAAGTGGGGAATTACACTTAATAAATAATGTCAATAAGTAAGAGTAGACACTGCTTGCACGTCAGAAAAAGGTGTACTAATACATATGCAGTAATTCTCTCTCACAGTCTCAACTTAATGCCTGTAATATATTACAGGTGTACCTCACTTATATGTACCTTTCCCTGAGGGTGTTCAAATATATTCCTGAGTGTATCAGAGGCCTGGCAAAGGCAGAAACACACAGGCATATTAGCTTTTCTGCTGTTATACACTCTGCAAATAGCTTTGGAAGGAGTCCCACAAGCATACCCTTATGTAGGAGTACAACACAGAAATATCAAAGGATGTAGCCATGTACTGGTAGCAACCAACTGTGACAATGCCAATGTTCCAGTGCTGAAAAGACTGGTGTGGTGCACAGACAAAGAATAATAGGCTAACCTCTGGCTACCATCTGGATATGTCCACAGGTGGGAGCTACGCAGACAGACTACTTGCCTTGATAGACTAACAGGTACACAGCAACCCTGTATGTTCATCAAGATAAACATCACACAATAATAAATAATGCTCTCTGTACTTCTGCACCCCTACCCAAAAGAACAATATACCTGTGTATTCAGGCTCTACCAAGGATGTAGGTAGGCATACTCAGTACTGAAATTTGTCCAGTTGTCTTGAGCAGCCTGTGCTAATGTCAACACAAAAAAACACAAACTGTTCAGAAGTGAATAAATTAATATTTACAGTATAGTAGTTCACAAACAGTTCATGTGCCACAAGAATACATTGCAATAACTACTTTTGTATGGCAGTTAATTGACTAATTAGAAAAGAAAGTACATACTCCCATGTATCTTGTGTTAGCATTTGGAGGGGTGAGTAATATTCTACACTGACAAGTGTGTACTAGAAGCAGCAACAGTCAGGTTTGAGTACAACATGCAAATCACTGGCTACAACCCTAGCTTCAGATATAAGAAGTATACCAACCTTCTGACTGACACAACGGTGCCCACAGCAAACAAGCATGGGCCCCACTTTGTAATACCGGCCTCAAACAGATGCCCTATGCAGATCGACTCACAAAACCACAGCTAGACAGTGTTGCATAGCACCTACCCAGAGGTGTCCTCTGCCTAACATACAGAGCTATGTCACACCCATAGCTGTTGGACATCCTCCACGTAAACATATTACAATCCCTCCGAGATACATGCTCTAGGGCCCTAAACTTTGTCAGCTCACTAAACAGCACATGCTGGAGGGATAGAGTCCTATCTCAGAGGCATGCCATATTCTGGAACAAACCACATATCAATAGCAAACAAAGCTCCTCATTAGCAGTTGTCATAAATACTCCTGATGATTTGTTGGGAGATAGGAAATACACCCCGGGAATCACCTCTGTGGCTCTGGTTGACAGGGGCAAGTGAAATTAAATTACATGTGTGTCAAAGGCCAGGGTAGCGTATGGCTAGGCTGCTGTAGGCCCTAGGGCCAATAGCATATAGGCCCTAGGGCCAATAGCATATTACCTACCTATGACACGATGCACACACACATGTACTTAGTGCAATAATTGCTATGTGAGGTTGACTGAGTGTGATGGTGAATGTGTTGGTGAATGTGTGCAAGGTCTGTAAAGGTGTGATAGCTTAGTGTGAAATTGTTTCTGTCATGGTAGTTTGTGTCCTAGCTGTGATCCAAGCAAAAGATGTGTATGCTATTGCTAGGCAGAAAAAGTATTATGGCATACAGAATGACATAGTCCCTTGTTGTCGATTGTGGTGTCCCATTGTAGGCTAAAGCAATACATGTATGCTTAGTGAGTGGTACTGCTGGTGAATCCGATTCCCATATGAACTGCAGTACTACCTGAAGCTGTAGGCCTAAACAGTACAGTATGGCGTATGTTCACATTGCTTGGAAACACTGTTTTGTGTGTACCCTGTTGTCCCCACAGATTACATACCTCAGGCATAAGGTTTTGTAAGTAGTGACACACAGTACTGTATGGTACACAGGTAAAGCTCATCTGGGTTGGCATACATTTGTGTGTTGTATGTATGTCTGATGTGTGTGTAATTATGCCTGTACCATGCCCTCAATCATATGTGTGTTACAGGTTATATGTGTGTATCTAGCAACATAGGTTCATAGGTTCATAGGTTTATACTAGGCTATCTGCCCGAGGGCATTTACAAGCCTAGCCCATCGTTTTGTGGCTTACGCCACCCCTTTAGTATGGGGAACTATACCCATTATTTTGCTGTGCCTCTGTCGAGCAGTGACACTGAGGTAATCCCTGGGGTATATCTGCGATCTCCCATCCATTGGTCAAGATTTCTCTTGAACAAGGCCAGCGAGGTGCTCTGCCTCACATGTACCGGGATTTTGTTCCACAGCATAGGGAGTCTTTGGGTAATGAATCTATCCCTCCAGCACGTCCTATTAATAGCCGTGTCGAGGTTTAAGTCTCCGCCCTTGTGGCTCTGATGGATCTAGATTTTTGAGGTGAAGCATATTCATCAAATCTGGGTTTGACATGGCCTTGTATGTTAGGCAAAGGTCACCTCTGAGCAAGCTGCGTTTACTGAATAGAGCTGGAGTTCTTTCAGTCGGGCAGCATAGGACAGATTTTGAGACCCTTTATCCTTTTGGTGAGGAACTTTTGTGGCCTCTCCAGCTGCTGCAGGTGTCGGGTCAGATACATCCCAAATGGGGCATTGTACTCAATCATTGGTCTGATGAGTGATGAGTAAAGGGAGACTATGACCTCCCTTGATCTAGATGAGAATCCCTTCATGATAAGGTGGGCAATGTAGAAAGTCTTCCTAACTACTTTAGCTACATGGGTGTCGAATGACAGACTACTATCAACCTGGGTCCCCAGGTCCCTGATAACTTCTTCTGTGCTCAGTGGATTGCCACCTATTTGGTAGCTAGGGTAACCTTGTTTTTCCCAAAGGGTATGACTATGCATTTTTGGCATTTAACTTCAGGCCGTGGCTCTGGCACCAGTTATCCGTTTCTGTGAGACCCTTCTGAAGGATATCTGTGTCAGATGTGTTTTCTACTATGGCCAGTTTGCAGTCATCTGCAAACTTTGTCAGCCATAACCCTCCTGTGTTTGCTTGTACTTCGGAAAAGTAGATGCCAAACAAGAGTGGGCCCAGGACTGAGCCCTGTGGGACACCACTTGTGACAGGTTTTGAGTCTGACATGGCGCCAGCAACTCTGACCCTGTGGGTTCTGTCACTCAGCCAGTTTGCAACCCATCTTGTGATGTATGGGTTAACATTTAAGCTGATGAGTTTTTCAATGATACCCGAGTGGGGTATTGTATCAAGGCCTTAGCCAGATCGAGGTAGGCTGTATGGACTGCCTTTCCTCGTCAATGGCTTTGGTGACTGTTTCAAGAAGTCAACCAAGTTTAAAAGGCATGATCTGCCTTTGACAAAGCCAAACTGGGTTGGATCCAAAGTCTGCAAATTCCCTATGTCTTTATTTATGAGGTCCATTATGATCCTCTCCATGGCTTTGCAGATAAGGCTTGTCAGGCTAATGGGCGGTAATTTCCAGGGTCGGTGGAGGCACCGCCTTTGTGAAGTGGGACCACAGTTGCAGTGCGCCACTCCTGGCACGTATCCAGAGGTAAGACTTTGATTAAACAGCTGTCCTAGCTGTGGGTTTAATTCCTCATTGAGTTCGTGGAGCACACAGCCGGGGACACCATCAGGTCCCATGGATGCTGTGTTTTTGCTTTGGAGAGAGCAGTTCTCACTTGGGCTGGAGATGTTTGGGGGCTGCAATCGTTTGGTATAGATATCTCTCCTTTTGGGGAGGGGAGAAGTTTGCACTGAACCTGTCAGCCAGTATGTTGGCAATGTCTGTAGGATCAGTAATCTTCACATCATTTTGAACTAGTTCTGAGCATATCTGGGAGTTTCCTCCTAGGTGTCTAACATAGCTAAAGAAGGCCTTATGATTGTCTTTTGAGTCTTTAGCTATTTTTCTCTCGAAATTTGCTTTGGATGATTTTATGAGAGCTCTTAGTTTTTTACTTATAGTGATCAAGGGTGTCTTACCTTTTAAGGATTTTGCTGTATCTTGTAGTAGCTTCCTCCTTTTATTGTAGAGTTTGTTTATGGCTGGGGTCCACCAGACTGGACGCTTGCCTTTGGTACTAAGAGTCTTTGTTTTGTTTGGGATTGCCTTATCCATGCAGTCCTGCAGGTGCTGGTAGAAGGCCTGTAAGTGATTCAGCGGCTTGAGTACTGTTTTCCACCAGCTCGGGGCCTTAAAGGAGACCACACTAGTCTTTAGAAGTGTGAAGTCGGCTTTGAGAAGTTCTTTACTGTGGTCTTTTTATTTCAGGTGGGGTGGGATGAGGACCTCCAGCGAGATTAGTTTGTGATCTGATCTCACCAGTGAGGGGTATACTTCGGTGTTGAACATTGTGCTCCCATGTTCGTGATGATGAGATCAAGTATGTTATCTCCTCTTGTGGGGATGGTGACTAGTTGTTCCATGGCATTTGAGTTTATGAATTCCAGGAACTTTTGGGCTAGGGTGTTTGGGCTTGAGTAGTGTTCCCAGTCTATATTAGGGTAATTGAAGTCACCTAGTATGATGGTGTTTGGTGATACATTTATCCCTCTAGTGTTTTCAGGAAGGCCATGTGAGGTTCCTGAGTTTGTGAGGGTGGCCTGTAACATGCTACAATTTGCAGAGCAGTCTTGCCTATGGTTAATTGCACCTGGATGGTCTCCGATGCATCGTGCGTTGCCACCAGTCTTGAGGTGTGGGTGTCCTTAATGAATATGGATACCCCCCCTCCTTTCTTGGTATTGTCCGGATTTTGGGGCCGGAACCCATGATATGAGGTAAAACCTGATAGCTGGGGTGCTCTCAGGAGCCTTGAACCAGGTTTCTGTCACAGCACAGACATCGATGTTCTCCATACTGAGAAGGGCCTCGAGTGCGTGCATTTTGAGATTGAGACTTCTGGCATTGAGCAGCATTACCCTTAGTTTTTTCCTTTTTGTGTTCTAGGGTGGTAGGTTTAGAATTTGAGCCTTGCCTAAAAAGGCACTATGGGGTGGCAAGAGCCTTTGCCAATATCCGGAATCCCAGGGTGACAGGTGCAAGCCATCCCTTGAAGCAGCGTGGCTTGTCCAGCATGTCATCCCAGGCAGACAGATACTGGATCCCCTTTGAATGACACCAGTGTTTAAGCCAATTGTTAAAGCTGATCATCTTATCTCTGTATTGTGGCATCACTCTTGGTGAAGGTAGGATACTGCTCAAGGTCAGGGTCATACCTGCCTGGGCTACATAGTCAGAGAGCTCCTCAATGTCTCTTTTCATGTAGTCCAAGGAGGTGCGTCTCAGGTCGTTTACACCAGCGTGGACAATGACTGAGTCATATTTGTACTTGCTGTTGAGAGACCTGAGTGCTTGCGTTATGTGGCGGATTCTAGCCCGACAGGCAGCTTACTGTGACCTTCTTCTTACTCAGTCTGGTGGCGGGACATCAGTGTGTCTGACTATGGAGTCACCAATGACTAGTGTGTCTGGCATTGTGTTTGGCCTTAAGGGCTGTGACTGTTTGACACTCTGACTGTGAGGTCTATGTGTTGCAGGTGTTGTGTTCTGAGGTGGTGGTTGTTTGGGTGTCTGCTTTGGTGGCCTCTGCTGTTTTGGTAGATTTTGATCAGAGCCTCAGTATGTCTTTGTGTGTTTATGTGTATGATTTGAGGTTGTAATGGTGCTATGTGAGACTGGGTCTATAGTGTGTGTGGTAACCTTCTCCTCCTGACTGGTCTTGCCAGTCCTGTGTTGAGAGAGCTCAGCCTCCAGTTTGGCCGTATAGTTGCATCTCTCGCATGTATTTGTGTTTTGTGGGAGGAGGAGAGGGTTGTCTGTGTACATGAGGCAATTGTAACATTGCCTCAGTATTCCCAGGTTCACCAGCTGAGCAGGAGAGGACACTAGCAACTGATCCCTCGACATGCTAGAAGGATAGACAAAAACTTTAAAAAGATTCAGGGGGACGTGGGTGACCGAGAAATGGGGGGTTACCTTTTTGGGGTACTATCTATGACAAGAGTGCCGTATCAAGGTAATAAGTACTGTAGGAGCAAGTGCTAGGTTTAACAGATAGAGAATAGTCTACTTGGAGTCAAGTGGAGATGATCTTTTTAGTTATAGGATAAGCTGATTAGATCAGTAGTATAGTTCGAGGAAGGTAGTTTTAAGGGAAAATTTGAAGAGTGGACTTTAGGTAGCCCGAATAGTTTAAACCTGCCTAACCGGCGCTGTCTAGTACAGCAGTATGCCACCTATATTAACAACTGTGCACATATGTTAGGCAGGGGTTTGGCATCAACGACTAGGGTGGTATACTGGTAATACTGTAACTGTACTTTACATTCATTGCAATGGATGACATATTTCTTTATGTATTAGCTTGATATATACCTCATGTGGCTAGGTGGTGCATTGTGTCACATACAGTGTGCCATGTACTGGTGTATAGTCTTACATACTGGCTTCTCTTTGCTGCTGTGCAGAACATGGTTTGATATATAGAACATGCCAGGCACTGTCAGCCAGTTGTGGCCTGAGCACTAATATGTGGTATTGAACGTGTGTATCCTTTGATAGCCAATCAGATGCTATATATGGCAGTTAACTGATATCTGTACTTTAGAATGTTAAGTGTGCCACATGACTTGCTTACACATATTGTTTAATTGTCTTCCAGGGGCATGGCCCACCAACGCAACCCGTGTTATACAGCTGCAGAGTAACAGGAAATACACAGCAGCCTGGTGCAGCACTACACCCTGCTGTTCTCTAGAACCAGCCAGGACCAGCATGAGTGGACTGCACTGTGGCAAGATCTTGTTCGTCAGGTAAATGACATAGGCATGCATAACCGGACATATGAACAGGTACGCTATCACTGCAGTGATTTAATTAGACATGTCCGGCGGCGTGCATCTGATATCTGTAGACAACAGCTTGCCACAGGTGGTGGGGTAGCCATTCATCCCCCCCTCACCAGAGTGGAGGAGCTGCTCATAAGCATGGTGGCTCCTGGCCAACAACAGGAACAGCAACATACATGTGTCATCATGGAGGCCGGAGCCACCCAGTATGTTGACATGGAGCGTGCAGGTAACATGCCCTATCTGTAGACTACTGTTACCTGTATTGGTAGATTATGCATATGTGAGATGTGTACTGTGTGTTTAGCAGTTGTGCTGCCTAGTGTTGTGCAATACTGATATTTGGAATATAATCTGTATGCCTGTGACTGTCGACTGCTGTACTACTGTAGTTTAGCAAACTCACAGTAGCAATGCCACAGTTGTGGCCACTGACAAACTGTCTCATATTCTTGTAGGTCCCTCTGGTGTGGCAGCAAGGCAGCTGGTCGATGCTGGTGAATGTGTTATAAATTTAATATTGCTAATGAAATGGGCATGTCATAGGTGAGGTGTAGGCCATGTACACGTACCACACCTACGCATAATGCATGCTGTGCATGTTTGCTGTGAGACTATGCACATCTCAGTAATGTCAGTAGCTGCCTCAATCACATGCAGTACACAGAGCATCACACACAATTATGGCAACACCGTACTGGACATTGGATAGGCATAGTTGATACACATGTACAATATACACAACTTTGTCATACGCAGTACACCTTAACATGCTACACATGGCGTATCCAGACACCTGCTGTAAGGTCATACTTCAGTATCCCACATGTCATCCACACAACACACATAATATACCTGAGGGGAAGAGGCCTATCATGGGCTGTGCAACACTCTTCAACACATAACACATTCATGTTAGGCAATGCTCCCTATTGGGCACCTTACAAACCCATATAACAAGTGGCTGTGTAATTGTGAATGTAGCCACGGTACTGCAGTTCAGGTACAGCATGCTAGGTGGCGGTCTGGCACACATTAGTAGCCTTGAGTGACCACATGATGCATGATGATGATGGGTCATGGTACTACACCCCATCCAGTTACAGTGACCACAGTACTACACATAGCAGTCATTGCTATGCACCTCAGTGTTGTGTGTGTGCAAACATATGCACCTATACACAATATGCATAGCAATCACCATTTGTACAAAGTTACACATAAATGTCTTGTAATGCTATTGAGTGTATAGGTCACATGACACACATTGGGTATGTGTGATGTTTAATGTTGCAGTCATGTTGTAGCATGCCATGTCATGGCTGGCACTGGCATGTCCACAATATGTCCTACACTCACCATAACCACTGTACAATGGCCATGTTGAGCAATGGCATTCCATCACGTATACATGTACCACTCATCCTGTGTGTATACATAGCATGCATGTGCTAAACCTGTGTCCACAATTATCTGCTACAGACACAGACACTGTAATCAGAAATGGATATCTATGTGACACACAGATACACATCCAGCCATGGTATGTATACCTGTGAGTGATAGTGCACAGGACATTGCAGACCTTTTAATACTTGCACAGCAATGCTGTGTCCATGTACACATTGCGTTCCAGGGTGAGGCCAATCACTGAACAAAAACACACATGCATCAAAGCCATGTATACTGTTATTAACAAGGGCTGTCTACACTCACACTGCATGGTCTTGAGCAACAAATTTTCTGCATGCTGACATGTGTGATATGACTGTTTGCCTTGTGATACTGTAACACACCTTCAACCACTATTGAGTATGTTTTGGATTGCTGGTGGTGTGTGTGGGTATCTGCTGTAGTGAGGAGTGTATTTGTGTGTATGTGTTCATGTGTGCATGTGTGCATGTGTTCATGTGTTCATGTGTTCATGTATTCATGTATTCATGTATTCATGTGTACATGTGTTCATGTGTGCATGTGTGCATGTGTGCATGTGTTCATGTGTGCATGTGTGCATGTGTGCATGTGTGCTGACATCATGTACAGGTCGTAAAGTGTGTTTCTTGTCTTCCTTCCACAGGTGCTGTGTTAGGGCTGGTTCACTGCAGCAGGGAAACTGATGTCACTGATCCACATAGTGATAATAAAGATAGATGTGTTGAGGCATAGGTGTGTTTGCCAGGGTCTGTTGTTGGGCCACCAATCAACAGTACACAGCTGTCCACCCCATCCATGCATACAGTCATACTGCCAATACATCCATCACCAATGCCCATAGCTGAGGGACAGCATACAGTTGGCATTGGCCAGGGCAGTGTGGTATCCATGGCACATGCATCCCAACACAGCAGCCATACCCATATGTCTGGAAGGGTACCACATAGGCAGATGTCCAGGGGTTCTCGTAGGAGCACTGCTGCTCATCATGCCACTGGCAGACGTGCCACAGATCTGACAACGTCACGCATGTTCCAGGCTGTCATGGAGGCACAGGCAAGTATGGAACGGTGCACCAGACAGGGACTAAGAGCACAGAGGACACATAACACCACCATCATTGACAGTATCCATGACCTAGCAAGTGCCATCTGTCATTACACCGAGGTCACTGATAGACATTGGGGAGAGACATTAGATATCTTCCGCAATGTCATGCCCATGTGTCAGGACAGTGCGGGATGGTTGAGATGTCGATGTGGACATATGCCAGCAACATCAGCAGCTGGCAGTTGCCGCGGATGTCCCTCAAGCCACAGCTGCTCCCGTAGTGCCAGTACCAGCCCTAGCAATGTTGGGGGTGGGCTGTCCATAGAATGTTCTAGAAGACCACGTGCACGTGGCTCTGGACAGTCCCAGCAGGGACCTGTGTCCAGTGTACATCCATCCACCTCTGGGGATAGTACCCAGTCTGGCTTAGTACCTGATAGTGTCAGTAGCACCCCTGCCATGCACAGGTGCCATATCCGTGGCCAGAGACGGTGATCTGTAAAGCCTCACAGGTACAGTCTGTGGCTGTCCCACAAATACCCGTATATGGCAGCTACCCTGGCCTTTGACACACATATACTCCAGATAACTAGGGCTAACACATACCCACACACATTACAACAACATTAGCCCATTCCAGTATTCTTGCCCCTCACACACACAAACACACATACATGTCAATTGGATGGCTCACTGTAGGCCTCTGGCAAACCAACAACACACCCTGTGCATATGATGAAACCTGTGCCACCTCCTGTCATCTGTAACATCG
This sequence comes from Protopterus annectens, assembly GCF_019279795.1. Taxonomy (NCBI): domain Eukaryota; kingdom Metazoa; phylum Chordata; order Ceratodontiformes; family Protopteridae; genus Protopterus; species Protopterus annectens. Next base: position 1,502,934,358 of record NC_056731.1, on the reverse strand, counting down.
ATGCAGGAACAGGCTACATGGTGCTGATGTACAGGGTGTCTGTATAGCAGTATAGCAATGTTAGCATGTTGTCAGCAGTAGGGTGTAATGATATGCTTGAAGGTGTAGCTGAGCAGGCATGATGCATTAAAGCTATGGTTGTCATTGTAGTGTTGTTTACACCAGTGTTGGTTCAAATTGTGTATTGTCAGGCCACATGCCACTTGGCTGATATGTGCAGTATTGGCAGCATGTGTTAGAGAGTGGGCAGTATGTGTGGGATGTGTGTAGCACAGATTTGCAGGTGTACAGTTGTGAACATGGTGGAGGTGCACTGTCTGCATGTACGTGCATAGTGGACACATGGCCAGGGTGACATGCTCTGTATTACACAGTAACACTCCATAGTTTCTATTGGTGGCCAGTATGCTTTGTACTGCACACATTCCGGAACCAGACTACACATGTGTGTATGACATGGTTTGACACTGTGCTGTGGGTGATACTGTTACTGTCTGTCATTGTTTTGCATTCTGGTAGTATACATCACTTCAACAGCCTGACCATAACCAATCGTTAGATGATGTCTTGACAACCAACACACAGATGTAAGACACACAGCAACATTTGGATCCTTCAGGTACTATACAATGCCAGTAACCACTGGTATTCACCTGCACCCATTACTGAGACCACTCCTGTTTGGCATATAGCTCTCTTAGGTACAAGCAATCACAGTAGGGATATGTCCGTCCACATCTGGTAATGCATACTATGGCCTATAATGAATTCTCAAGATGACACACACATCCTCCACAAGGGTATCATACAGACAGATGCCTTTTGTCAAACCCATGCTGTAAAGCTATAAGCCAAACTAAGCATAGTCATCCACCTTTACGGAACATATTATCCCCACAATACCACATAGGTTGTAGCCACCAACATGATGAACAGGTACCAATGTGTACATGCAAGCAAGTGTTGTGTCATTTCTCCTTTGTTAATCACATTTCCAAAGGTATTTTGGAATCCCTTGGTGGATCACATAAGCAATGAGGGGTCTGCATGCATATCCACATAGGTTGTTCTACACCTGTTATGAATAGTCATCATTGACAGACTTTTCTGCGTTTGACCAGGTCTGACATATACCTCGGCCATAGACCCTCACTCATACATTCCAATAGGAACCGTAATGACTTTGTGTGACACAGATGACCTAGGCCAGGGATCACTGCAGTAGTTGGGCTTGTCACAAGCATACAGATGTGACCTAAGGTCTGGGAAGCAGCAGCACAGTCTGGCAAGGATGACAGCTGTGTTCTTGGAGAAAGCAGGGTTTCCACACATACAATCATTGAGGTAACATGTACAGATATGTATTTGACACACAGCTAGCTCACATGTGCAATGCATACTGATATGTCATACAGTGGTAAAAGCAAAACCCACAACACATTGACCAACAGTGTCACACACATACAGCACACACACTCACCAAGTGCAGGATTCAAACCCCTACCTAACTACCTCATGATACCAGAGGAGTGCACATTAACATGACATGCTATGCACATTACTGGGTGTTCTCTTTTCCACAGGTATATTTGTAGGATGGTGACATCATCAGACTTGACAAAGGTTAGTTTACCGCTTTTGAGATCTCTTACTACTCTCCTAAAATGTTGCGCCTTCCGAAAGAGACAACACACAAACACACACTTGTCCAGTGCAGGATTCAAACCCCTACCTAACTACTTCATGATACTAGTGGAGTACACATTAACACAACGCGCTATGCACATTACTGGGAGTTCTCTTTTCCACAGGTATATTTGTAGGTTGGTGACATCATCAGACTTGACAAAGGTTAGTTTACCGCTTTTGAGGTCTCTTACTACTCTCCTAAAATGTTGCTCCTTCCCAAAGAGACAACACACAAACACACACACTTGTCTAGTGCAGGATTCAACCCCCTACCTAATTACTTCATGATATGACAGGAGTATGCATTAACACGACATGCTATACACACATTACTGGGAGTTCTCTTTTCCACAGGTATATTTGTAGGATGGTGACATCACCAAACTTGACAAAGGTTAGTTTACCACTTTTGAGGTCTCTTACTACTCTCCTCAAAGGTTGCTCTTTCCCAAGGAGACCACACACAAACAGTTGTCCAGTACAGGATTCAAACCCCTATCTAACTACTTCATGATACTACAGGCATATGCGTTAACACAATGCGCTATACTCATTACTGGGAATTATTCTTTCCACAGGTATATTTGTAGGATGGTGACATCATCAGACTATATGAAGCGGGTTACATTAGGTGACATTAGATGGGCTACATTGAATCTAAACACTTTGGGCATGTGATCATCAAAGGTGAGTTTACTATCTACCTGTGTCCCCAGGGCCATGATGACTTTCTCTGTACATGCTGGATTACCACCTATGTGGTAATTTGTGTGCACTTTGTTTTACCCAAAGGGGATGACTATGCATTCTTTGCCATTCAGCTTGAGGGCATTGTTTTGACACCAGGTATCTGTCTCTGTAAGACACTTCTGGAGGATGTCTGTGTCAGCTGTACATTCGATTATGGACCACAGTTACCATTCATCTGCAAACCTGTTCAGTCATACACCTGCCGTGCTTCCCTGTACCTCTGAGCAGTATCTACTGAACAGGTGGGGTCCCAGGACCAAGACCTGTGTGATGCCATTTGTGACTGGCTTATAGTTGGACATGGCACCCGCAACTATGAACATGTGTGTTTGATCTGTGAGCCACTTGGCCACCCATCCTGTGACATAGCTGTTAATGTTCAAGCTGGTACACTTGTCCATGATGACAGAGTGGGGAATGGTGTAGTAAGCCCTTAGTGAGGTCCAGGTGGGCTGTGTGGGCTACTTTCACCTCCATCTATGTTCATGGCAACTGTTTTAAATAACTTAACTAGGTTTGGGAGCCAGGCTCTGCCTTTAACAAGGCGAAGTTGTGTAGAGTCCAGTGTCTGGAGATCTCCATTGTCTCAGTGTATGGGTTCCATGACAATTGGCTCAATAGCTCTGTAGACCCGGCTGAGTAGACATATTGGGCAATGGTTTCAAGGTTCTATTTTGGCACACCCTTTGTGGAGCTGGATGACTGTTAGTGTATGCCATTCTTTGGGTACATAGCCTGTGGTACGGTTGAGTCTGGACAGTGAATGTATGTGAGTGTGTAGTTCCTTATGGGCTTAGTGTAAGACGCAGCCTGGGACAACATACAGTCACATTGATGCTATGTTCTTAGCTTTGGTGAGGGCTGTCTTTACCTGCATGATCATGACGTCTGGGTCTCTGCAGCCTTCTGTGATGGACACAGGCCCTTTTGGGGGTGATGGGGGGGAGTTTACACTGAACTTATCCCCCCTGGATGTGGGCAATGAAAGTTGGTTTGGTGTATTTCATTCCTTTTTTCAGTAGCTGACAGCATATTTGGAAGTTGACACCTACATGTCTGGTATAGCTACCGAAGGCTTTGTGGTTGTTATTCTTACATTCCTTGGCTATTTGTCTTTATAAACCATCCTTGAATTATTTTATGAGCGATCATTGTTTCTTCCTGATAATGATCAGTGATACCTTTCCTTTAGTGAAGTTTGATCTATCATGTGTTAGTTTCCTCCTTCTCTTGTCTAGCTTATTTATGGACAACAAACACCTGCTTGTTGTCCTATGTTTGGAGGAGTGCATCTTGGTTTTATTTGAAATGTCTCATTCCATGCATCCCTGTAGATGCTCATAGGATGCACTTGTAAATGTTTCTGCAGATTGCATGCCATTATCCTATAGCAAGAGGTCTTCGGAACTTTCCACTTTGGTCTTGGGAAAGTGTGCAGTTTGCTTTTGCAAATGTCTTCACAGTGGTTTCATTGACTGGGTGTGGGGGCGGGATGTGGATGTCCAGTGTGATTACTTCATGATCTGATATTCCCAGCGAGGGGTTTATCTCTGTTGTGGAACACTGGTACCCCATGTTGGTGATGATCATGTCCAGTATGTTGTCACCTGTAGAGGGCGTGCTGACCAGCTGTTCCAGGGAGTTAGAGTTTCTTAACTGTAGGACACATTGGGCAAAGGATGTTGTATATGAGTGATTCACACACTCAATGTTTGGGTAGTTGTAATCTCCTCATATAATGGTGTTTGATAGGACCTTTATATTTGCCATTGTTCTCCGGAATACTGAGTGAGGTTCCTGAGATAAGGTACATGATCTGTAGCAGGCTACAATCTGATGGGCAGCTTTGCCCAATGTTAGTTGCACTTGCATGGTCTCCAAGGCCTCATGCTGTGCTAGTAACCTGAAGGTGTGGATATACATAAGGCAAATGGCTACACCCCTTCCTTTTGTATTTCACTCGTGGTTTTCGGTCCAAAAGTCAGAGTGATTGTGAGTGTTTTACATGGATCATATCCAGCAGCTCTGTTTGACATAGCTTTGTATGTTAGGCAGTGAACACCTCTGAGTAGGCGAGATGCAAGTGAGTACGGATGGAGCATTTTGCGATGGTCTATGTATGGCATGTATTTCAGGCCACGAATGCTCTTTGTGAAGTATTGCTGCTGGCTTTCCAGTTGTTGTAGTTGTCTTGTGAGGTACATAGCAACAGTGGCATTGTACTCTTTTATAGTTCTAGTGAGTGGTGAGTAGAGGGGAACAATGTCCTCTTTTATACTGCATGAGACACATTTTGTGATAAAGTGTGCCACATAAGAGGGTTTCCTGACTACTGTGGGAATGTGCTTATCACAGTTGTATCCACTGTCCACCTGTGACCCAGGGTCTCTTGTCACACTTACAGTGTGAGGTATACTACCACCTATGTTGTAGTTCTTGGCTACAGAGATTTTAACAAAGGTGATGATAATGCCCCTTTTGGCATTGAGCTATAGCCCATGGCTTGGACAACAGCCATATGTCTCAGTGAGGCCCTTTTGTAGGATGTCCACATCTTTAATGTTTACAATGATGGCTCCTAGTTTGCAGTCCTCTGGAAACTTCAGTCACCACAGAACTTCCATGTTAATGTTTACTTCAGGGAAGTAGATACTACACAGCCAGGGAAGTTATCTATGGCTGCTGTGATACTGGCTTCGGAGAGTGTTTTTTACCTGTGCAGCCATGATGACAGCAACTTTGCAGTCTTCCATTATAGACATGTGCTCTTTCATGGGTGACAGGGGGGTAAAGTTAACACTGATCCTATCTGCCAGGATGTTGCCAATATCAGTTGGCTCTGTACTTTTAGTGCCATTGAGCTGTAACTCAGAACAGATCTGAGTGTAACCATGACATGGAACTGTCTGTTGGGCAGAGATCTCCTGCGTAGACAGTATGCAACAGAGTACAGCTTGGGTTACATTCATTCTTGTTGCATGGGGCAACTATTTGAGGCCAGTAATCCTCTTGTTAAGGTACTTCATTGGTCTTTCTACCTGCTGAACGTGCCTAGTCAGATTCATCACAAGTGTGTTGTGGTACTCTCTGACAGGTCTGATGACTGCTGAGTAGTGGCAACCTCCTTTGACCTACATGCACAGACCTTGGCAGTTTGTGTGAACACATAGCAGGATTTTCAGACCACTTTGTGAATGTGTTTCTGGAAGTAGAGATGGCTATACACATTTGTCCATAGTGCCCTTATTATCGCATCCGTATTTAGCCTAAGTGTGTGAGCATGCCCAGTATGACCTTTCAGTATCTTCCTGCCTGACATTTGCTTTGTTTCTTTAAGTGTGTGAGCATGCCCAGTATGACCTTTCAGTGTGATGCTGAATGAAATCCACTACATTTGTTGGAGTGTGTGAGCATGCACAGTATACACATTTATACTATATGTGTATGGTAAATCAAGGTGTATTTTTACAGCAGGGCTCACATTTGTGTCATAGATCAACAGGGATCATGCTGTGCCTGCAGGGCTTCCATGAGACACTTTGCATAGACCTATCAACATTTCTACATACAGGGGGGCAGCTATTCTTTGTACATTTCTACCAGTGGGCACACTGGATTGTTACTGTGGGTATACATAGGATGTGGGTTTCACCTGACACTTATACACATTTGCTGTGCCTGCACTGCTATGTACAGGAAATCATTACAGTCTGTACCATTGCCTATCGTACTGGCTTGAGGCTTACTAGTGTACTACAGATCTTAGCGTCCATTGTCACATATATTAGCTTGCGACTTCATAGCCTACACAACCCACATCACAACGCCTGGCCTGATGTTCTCTGTCTGCATAGGCATGTGGGTGAGGTTACCCATTTGCCTCATTAGGGGCATGATACAGCATTGCTTTGTGTTTGCATTAGTGTACAATTGTCCTGCTGTGTCGGTGCCACTGTAAAGCTATCATGGCTTAGTGGTTCAGTACTGTGACTATAGTACACAACATCCTGGGTTCAAGCCCTATCACTGCTTTTTATTTTCATGCTGGCCAGACCAGACTGCTTAAGGAACAGTAAAGCATATATGAGCATGTTTAACTGACTTTGTCCAACTTTGCTCGACCTTGGCCAACATTGCACGAGCAATTTTGTTTACAATACTAGATATTGGTAAAAGCTGCTTAGCACTGCTTTATATTGCTTAAAACATGAGAATCATGCCTCAGGTGGTGCTGCAGGGCTGCCTATGTCGGATGCACATACTACACTCCCTATACATGTTTGGAAACAGGTAGTGTCAAGTTAGGCATCCCTTTTATTTTATGTGCGAGTCAGAGAGAGGTATAATTTCCAGGGTTCCCACTGAGCCAGTGTATGTGCTATGCGTTGCCTCTTTGCCAAGGACAAGGCATACTGGGCATGGCTTCTTCTGCCTACTGGGGCAGGCTCAGGTTGTTCCTCCTCTGAGTCACGCTGTGCCTGTGCAGGCCTTGGCAATGGTGGGGGGCTGTTTGGCCTTGCCCCATGATGTTCCTGCTGCAGCTGTTGTCACAGGATCATATTGTGTAGCATGGCATATACTATGAACATTTGAGTACATGTAGTTGGTGAGTACTGCAAGACTCCACCAGATGTATCCAGGCACCGGATCCATGACTTGAGCATCACAAACACACGCTAGATTAAATTTCGTGTTTGTGCGTGTGCCTCATTATGGAGTTCTTGTTCAGGTGTGTGTGCATTTCTGATGGGTGTCATCAGCCACGGCTCCAGTGCGTATCCAGCATCCCCCACTAGGTGACCGTCAGGGATGTCCCCATTTGCAAATGTCTGGTACAGCTGTGACAGATGCCAGATATGGGAATCGTGGTAGCTTCCAGGGCAGCCAGCACACACATTCAGTATTATGCCCTGGGCATCGCACACGACCTGGCAGTTGATGGAGTGGAAGCCCTTGCGGTTGATGTAGGCCCTACCCCGCTCACCAGCTGGTGCTTTGATGTGTATGTGCATGCAGTCAATTGCACCCACTACCTCAGGGTATTCCGCTATTTGCTGGAAGAGACGCATATTGCTGGCCAATACCTCATGGGAATTGGGGAAATATACATGATCACCGACATGTGCTGACATGGCATTCAGGAACTGGTGCAGTTGGTCTCTGGAGGATACCTGTTGCTAGTATTCTTAGGCTAACACATACCTTGGTTTCCACTGGGATGGGTTCCCCTCTGTTGGTTCTGTGTGTGAGGCGTGGCCTGCACAGCTCAACAATTTGCTGCAGGAGCTCTCTGTCCACTCTATAGCACTCCATTATCTCCAGCTCATGTAGCCCGTGGTAGGTTACCCTGGGTCTGTACACTCTTCTCCGTCTCCTCACTGTGGGTTGCTCAGTAGCATTCGCAATGGCACCACCCTCAGCATCTTGCACATGTTGCCTTATAACAGCAATGGCAGCCCCTAACATTTTTATGTCTCAGTTTAATCTTTTTAAGTTTTCACTTCTCTTTGTTGACTGCAGTGATGCAGTGTTTCTGAGAAAAACATGGGGGAATATTGTTTGCAGAGTTTTAGGTGCTGGGCTGAGCTGGGCTACTGTACTGCCTGTGTAATTGGCTGATTCTGATTGATTTCACCTGGCAGCTCTGCTAGTTCTCCTTGGTTAACTGCCTACTACTTCTTTTCCTTCCTTTTTCCTTTCTGTTTCCACAGGGGGCAGCGCCACGCAAACAAGCGCAAACACGTGCACACGAGCGCACACAGGCTTACACAAGCTTACACAGGCTTAGGCGGGTGCACATTCGTGTATACATGCTTAGACGGCCTAACACAGGCTTACATGGGTGCACACCCGCGCACACAGGCTTAGACGAGTTTACACACGAGCACACGTGTGCACACACACGCACACAATGTAAGCAGCTTTGCAAGAAACTTCAGTGATAGCCACGGCGTACACCTTCAGTTTCTGGATTTCAGTTTAGACAACTGTAGACACACCTCTTTTAGTCCTGAGTAACTCACAGCAAACACATGCCACTCTGCTCCAATCAGCTTACAGTCTTTTTGATACATACCCCCTCATGATGTCACCCATCTTCTACTCTGTTACTCCCCTTATCCTACTCTTACACTCTAGGGACATGGTTCACATAGCAGGAAAAATTGGGATTCACTATCCTTATCCTCATTTGCATAGGATTGCCTACTAATGCTTGGTTACATCTCTCAGACTGCGCTTCCCTATTAGCAACCTCTACTCAGTAGCCATGTTGTCTTCAGCCTGCCATTCACTTGCATGGAAGATGAATATTTTGAATAAAATCCCTATTTGTGGCTTTTATTTTTTGTTTTTCTGTTTTTTAGAGCGCAGCACGTTTGCGCTGCGCTGCAATATGCTTAAACATCGGAGATCAAGGAAATAAAATATATATTTTTTTTTATTTTGCAACAGAAAAATATGCCAATGGCCGTATATTTGGCCATTGGCATGCTTCCTCAATTGGATGCATCCTTTATTTGGAGCTGTCATGGCTCCGTTTTGCTATTTGCAGAATGGTACTCAGTTGCCAACCGAGTACATTTCTGCAAATAACACTGCTCTTGCTCGGACAGGTTAGTGTTTCCTGGATTGCAAATTTACCTCATTTGCATAGCTTTCAGCAGCAAATGAGGTAATTTGCATAAACTAATCCTAACCGTGCAAGAGTCGTTTTAGGAGCTCTCTTGCACGCCCCTGCCGGCTGTTCCTGGATCACTCGGCAGACATGTTGGCTGCATGGAGTCTTACTCTAGTCTTAGACTCCGTGCAAGCCTTTGTGAATCTGGCCCGATGTCATTTATGTTTTATCTTTGACTTTTTTGCTTTGTACCCCTCTCCAGTTGTGTTTCCTTTCCTTTACACAGACAGACATAAAAAGATTATTTTTAAAGAAATTTAAAGTGGAATCTTATTCCTTCATCTTAGAAGGTGAAGGATAATAAAAGCATCTGTAATTTTTTGTGTATGTTATTTGTATTTATTTTTGGTATTAGATTCCATGATGTAGTTTAAGCTTATCCAGTTCCAAACACAACCTTTCAAATACAATTAGATTTACAAACTGTCTTAGAGACCTGGCAGAACACATCTAAGTAACCAATAACAATTAGAATATAATGACCATTTATGAAGGTCGTCTGTCAAGAGAATGCCACAAGAGTCAGAAACCTAAGTTTCTTCTTAACAAACCCATACTGTTTCATATCTGACAGGAATAGGTCCCTTCAGTCATTTAGGTAATCTGCAGCCTGACTCTTTCCATCATTTTACAAAGACCGTTGGTAAGGCTGATGGGTTTAAAATTGTTCTAGCCTACTGTGAGTCCACTTTTGAGAGCTAGTACTACAGCAGACTGCTAACATAGCTCTTGGACAGGACAGTATACAAATATTTATTTAACATAACTGACAAAGCTGTAGTCAGGCATTTCTTGATTCTGTATAGGAAAGCCTGGTTATGTTGTCTGGCCCCTCAGAACTTCAGATTTAATTTTACTTGTGGAAGTAGTTACCAGTTGGCTTTTTTTGTTTTTATATGCACTACAGCATATTTCTTAGCTTATTGCGACATCTACACAACAATTTTCTGTAAGCATGTTTGTTATGCCCTATGCCAGAATGATTTTTTTATTGACAATATGCTATAGTCACAGTTTCTCCATTTCTGTTTACTTCTTCTTCTTTCGGCTTTTTCCAGTTAGGGGTTGCAACAGCGGAACTCCGGTCCGCTAATGATTGGCAGTGATTTTTACGGTGCTGAGGTTCCAGCCCAACACCCAAACTTCAATGAAGGCATGCCCATTCACACATGTCTTTCGAATGCCACTCGACCGCGGGGAGGACATGCAGACTCCACACAGAAGGCGCTCCAGCCAAGAATCAAACGGGAGAACCTATTGCTGTTTCTGTCTACTGATGTAATTAAAAAATACCTTATTGTTGTTTTCTTCTTCTAAGTCCTAGCTGAGCTAATCATTAGGGCTGAAAAATTTAATAAGAAATGCTTTTCTCATACTAGTTTGTACTTCCTTTAATCTAGGCTTATTTTTATTATTTTTCATTTATTTATTTTATTATTATTTTTTTTTATTAAATTTTAATTAATGCATTTACCGAATATAAGACCTATCTAATATAGAGCAAAATATAAACAGGAAATTATATACAACATCCACAACAGGATATAACAAATGACAACCATTAATATTTCTCTAATAATTGTTTAAGTTTTTGCCATGACAATAGTCTATGTGTGTGTGATTTGTAGTTCTGTTATATAATGTTTGTAATTCCATACTACATACACTTCTAGCTAAACAGATAAATTCAGTAAAAGGAAAATTACTCTTGCTTTTCCAATTTATTGTAATGACTTTCCTAGCTATGGCCAAAATTGACCATAGAGGTGCACTTGAAGTCTTGGTATGGAATCTGGAATCGAAGCATTGAATAAAATTAAGGAATTTGGTATGATGCAATTATCCAACCACAACGCTTTAGCAAAGTTCCTAAAATCAGACCAAAATTGCATAATTACTCTACATTCAATCATCATGTGAAGCTAGTTAGCATTTATAACCTCATCACATCTCTAGCATTTTACTTATGTTTTTTTATATTTGTGTGCAATTTTATGAGGTTATTATTATTTTTGATTGGCACAATTTTTGATAGCTGAGTAGCAAGGTTTTTTTTCTGTTGCACAAATTAATAATTTTATGAAGACACCAAAGATTTTATTTGCTGTACCCCCACTAAAGTGGCTGTATCTTTTCATCTGTGGCCAGCAGATCTCCCTTTTCTGGGACCATGACCTGGTACTTGCTAGTAGTGATTTTGATCCCGTCTGCTTCACACTCAGTAGCTAACTGCTCCAGTCTATACTGAAAAATCACTGCAAATTAAGGATAATGACAGGGAAATAATTAGGGTGGGGTAAAGTGGGGCTGTCCTGGATGCATGCTATTACAGGGCAGAAGTGTAGTACTGGAATTGAGAACTTTATTTATGTATGTATGTATGTATGTATGTATGTATGTATGTATATATGTATGTATTTATTTATTTGTTTATTTTGTCCTCAAAGTTTGGAAGAACTGTTTTCCTTTTTTGTTTGGTCTTCATCTTTTTTGGGGGTGGGGGTTTAGCTTAGGAACTGTTCAGGGTGCTAGATGGCCTTGCTATGGTTCCTGATAAGAGGACAAGATAATCTGTAAACAGCAAACATCTATGTAAACCTAGACTGCACCTTGATATCCTGTCCACAAAAATCACAAAAAGGAGGAAAGTCAAGAAGTCGACCCACTCTTTTATAGAGTCTTACACTCATATTCAACTTATCTGAGTTAGTTATGTATTGACTGATTATTTATTGATTGATTAATTTAATATTTATTAACTAGGTATCAGTATGGTCATTAATGAATAGCCGGTTAATAAATGATAAATTAATGTATATATACATGCAGCCATGCACACACATACATACACACACACACACACACACACACACACACACACACACACACACACACACAGATAAATTGTTGCAATAATGGTAGTTTTATGGATAGGATGGGACCCCACATTTTCCTTTAGAATCTGAGCTTCTAGTATTGGATGATGTTTATTTTCCTGTGCACTATCATAGCTTTGCCCAAAGATAATGAGACTCATGATCTTTCTTAAACTGGAACCCATCCTGTCCTCATTTCTGAAAATGGGGACTACTGCTCCATTTTTGTCAATTCAGATTTGCTGTCCCTGCTTTCCATAGAGCATTGAAAAGCCATGTTAAACATGACTCTACAACAGCTTCTACCATGTTTACCACTTCTTGTTGGATCTCATCCATTCCTGGAGCTTTTCCACATTGGAATTATTTAATCATCACAATGGCCTACTCTACAGAACTAGGTCTGTCTCACAAGTTGTTTATGACACTACCTCCTCAGAGAAGGGAATACCTACCTAAGTTTACTAATATGTGTGCCTTCCAGCTACCAACAATGTCCCAAGCCAAGGTCAGCATTTCTGTATATTGCTGTGAAAAGCATGAGCAAAATCTTATTTCCCCCTCACAAATCACCAGATGGCTTGTCTATACCTCTGCAAGGCCATGTATAAGCCATTTTCCATGAAATATCCAAACTCCTTCAACACCCATACCTTTGTATCAGTGATTATCTCAACAGCAGTATTCCTGGCCTGGCAATTTCTACCAGTTAGATACAAAGAATCCCCACTTAGCATTGCATGCAAGGCCTCTTTCTTTAACTTAACTTAAATAAATTTTATGAGGAACAGACCAAAAGTATTCAGCAAAAATCTGAACACTATGTGAAAATCTGGACAGTTGATAGGTATGCGCTCAACCTATCATCTCTAAGAAGGTTGAATGCTTTGAATATCTGTTTGGACCACATGCAGAAACAACACAGAGAGTGTTGCATACTTGGAGCAAAACTAACATGCTGTTGTCAAATGTGTTTTGTTAGGTAGGTTTTATGACTGGTCTGTCTGGACCATCTCTTCCATCTTTTCATCAAACATGAATAGTCACTAGTAATATGGACAGTTTCTGCCATGCTTTCTTGAGTGAAGATTTTTTTGCAGCATTTCTGCATAATTAAATTTTTTTGCATAATTTAATTATTTTGTTTTCTTCTGATGCACCTTCAACATACCACTGTCTTAGCAGATGTACGCTCTCCAGAACTTGAAACAAACTCTGGTTGAGGCTTAAATTGCCATTACAGAGAAAGACTGTCTTGCTTTTTTATTCTTAGGATACCTTCTACCTGACACATCTTCCTGAATGCTTTGTTTCCTAATCACCTAGTATGTTTGCTGAACTTTCCTATGAGTCCTTCTATTTTTGTTGCATCTTATCTCTGTGTGACTATTCCTTTGCAGGTTTGTTTCTCTGTTCCTGACTTTATTTGTCTTAGCTCTTAACATTGTCATTTCACAGACACTGTGACTATTGACCAGAATGATGCTGATGTTCAATAATTAGATGAGTATTCCATTCCTTGACATTGGTTATGCGATTTGTAATAATCAGACTGATATTCTATTCCATTCTATTGATATAGTAGTATGTGGCAATCAGATGTATATTCTATTCCTTAGCACCAATACTGCTGTGTAGAGTAATCAAATGGATGGTCTGTTCTTTAACATTGATACTGTTGCATACAGCAATCATATGGATAGTTTACTCCTTTGCATTGATACTGCTGTTTACAGTAATCAGATGGACAGACTATTCCTTAGCATTCATATTGCTGTGTACAGTAGTCAGATGGATAGTCTCACCCTTTGCACCAGTATTGCTGTGTACAGTAAACAAATGGATAGTCTGCTCCTTAGTAGTGTTACTGCTGTCTACAGAAATTAAATGGATAGTATTTTCCTTAGTATTGATACTGCTGTCTACAGTAATTAGATGGAAAGTCTATTCCTTAGCACTGATACTGCTGTGTACAGTAATCAAATGGATAGTCTGTTCCATAGTATTGATACTACAGTATACAGTAATTGGATGGATAGTCTGTTCCTTAACATTGATACTGCTGTGTACAGTAATCAAATGGATAGACTGTTCCTTAGTATTGATACTACAGTATACATTAAACAGATGGATAGTCTGTTCCTTAGCATTAATACTGCTTTGTACAATAATCAGATGGAGTCTATTCCTTAGCACTGGTATTGCTGAGCACAGTAATCTGATGAGTATTCTGTTCCTTAATATTGATAATGTTGTGTACAGTAATCAGATAGATAGTGTGTACCTTAGCATGATACTACAATGTATAGTAATCAGATGGCTAGACTGTTCCTTAGCATTCATACTGCTGTGTACAGTAATCATATGGCTAGTCTGTTCCTTAACATTGGTACCAGCACTGCTGCATGCAATAATCACAATTATATTAAATTTCTTAACATTGATACTAATGTATATAGTAGTCAGATGTATAGTATGTTCTTTAGCAAAGACACTGCTGAGTACAGTAAACATTCTGTTCCTGATCACTCTTATGGCTGTGTGCAGTAATCAGATGGATAGTCAGTTCCTTAGCATTGATACTAGAACAGTTACAGTTATATACAGTAATCATAATGATATTCTCTTCCTTGACATTGATAGTACTGTGTACAGTAATCAGATGGATAGTCAGTTCCTTAGCATTGATGGTAGCAGTCTAGCACTGTTAATACTGTAGGCAGTAATCATAATGATATTCTGATCCTTAGCATTGATAGTGCTGCCTACAGTAATCAGATGGATAATCTGTTCCTTAGAACTGATACTGCTGAGTATAGAATCAGATGGATAGTCTGTTCCTTAGCACTGATACTGGTGTGCACAGTATTCAGGTTGATAGTGTGTTCCTTAGCATTAATACTGCTGCAGAAACAAATCAAATGGACAGTCTGTTCCTTAGCATTGATACTGCAGTGTACAGTAATCAGATGGATATTTTTCCCTAACATTGATAAGTATATCAGAACATAATTACAATACTAAATGTTACATTCAACAGCAGCCAAATATTAAGCTCCAGTGTTACTCCTTATTAATTGTAGTGATGTGATACAGAATTCTCTCAGATTAATCATTTTATATTTAATATTACTCTTTTAATGTAAAAATGTATGTATTTATTCAGATGGTATTAGATCACTGTTTTTCATTGTTAACAAATTGTTACATTGTGTACCAGCAGGGAGATTTTGTATTTTCTATTAGATCACCTTCTTGTTCACACATAAAATTGTTGATACTATAGTCAGAATCACCATGAAATGGTATTATTAAAAATAACTTAAAAGCAAGCATAATTATGACATGCATTTCTTTTTACCTGTGCTGCTTTCATTATTAATGCCAGATCTTCGTTTTAGTTGATCTATTACAGTCCCGAGGCATGTTACATCATTAGGAATTTCTTGTTTTGCATCACACATGAGAACCAAGCACTTCAATACTGTATCAATGACCTCAAACAGACACAAACACACACACACACACACACACACACATGGTTCTACTTTACATCATTGAAAAACCACAACATTGAATCGATAAACAGCGAGACAAGATCATTGTAAGCTCAAAACAGCAAACACCCACCTCCGGAAAACTAACAAACACAAACACACACACACACACGCACACACACGCACACACACGCACACACACACACACACACACACACACACACACACACACACACACACACACACACACACACACACACACACACACACACACGCTCACATACACACACATGCACACACGCACACATGGACACACACACACGCACACACACACACACACACACACACACACACACACACACACACACACACAAGGTTCTGCTTTACATCATCAAAGAACCATAACATCGAATCAATAAACAGCGAGACAAGAACATCATAAGCTCAAAACGCTGAACACCCAGAATGACAAATTTCACCTCCGGGAAACTAACCACTTGGCCACCACTGACAATAACAAAAACACTAAACAAATTAAACCCACCGAAGTGAAGGGCAGTGCCCCCAACTGCCATGTGGGGGCTGCATCCCCCACACCCCCCCCCCCTATTTAAATATTCCAACTTTGAGATCACACTACAGTGGAGAAAAGGGCAAAGGTCGTTAGTGGTGGCCAAGTGGTTAGTTTCCCGGAGATGAAATTCGCTGTTCCAGGTGTTCGATGTTTTGAGCTTATGATGTTGTCTTCTCACTGTTTCACCAGTCGACATTGTGGTTCTTCGATATTATGAAGGGGAACCACACACACACACACACACACACACACACACACACACACACACACACACACACACACACAGACTCCCATGTAAATCATATTACTTGCAATGCAGCAAATGCATCTTTTACTCCCATTCCTTCATTAACTTCTATTGCAATATTTTTCAAACCATGCATCTGTAATCACTATTAGTATAGCCAGTTTCCAAAAATATCTCTATGTTAGGTTGTGACAAATGCCTGCTATCGTTTACCCAGTGCTGTTAAGAAGGTGATGGCATTTTATTTATCTCAGCATGTGGATTACTTTGCCTGATAATTAAGAAATGTCATGCTCTTTCATTTTGCACTCAGTCATAACAGAAGTTAAATGCAGGATGCAACTTAAGTACTAGCCCATGTTTTATGAGACAGTGTTAGGAAATGTCTGTAAATTATCTGTAAACAACGTGCCATAGGAAATACTATCATAAACAAACAGTAGCACATTAAATGATAAACAGCAACTTAATACTAACCTGAGTGAAAAATTGGCTCTTAGATGACCTTTACATTTAATGGTTCACAGTGTATTTAACAGTACTATCATCTAGTCCAGTTTCCAAGATTTTATCCATTTTAAACCACCAGTTCCATACCTGAAGTAGTTAAAGAAATGCAGCATGTTTCCATGGCTGCATATAGTTTGCTATACTTTTTAATTTGGAAAATGAATATTGGGCCTCCTATTGATGTACGTCCTCTGTGACCCCTTGTCGAGTACCTTGAACTTTGCTGTTATTGTTGATGGGCTATACTTAAAGCATTTGAGAAATCTTTAGAAATTTTGGCTTGTTCCCACTTTAAACATATCTTATCGCATGATGCTACAAACTCTTATCAGATGGCTCAGTGGCCTTACACAAACATGACCACTATCAGACACAGACAGGCTGTAATCTGGCAGCAACCCCAGGGAACAAAAATAAACACAAGCTAGAAAGGAATATTAATAAACTCAATAATTCTGCAATACAGATTTAAAGGAGAACTTTGCTTACAAGTCAATTATTTTTGTACAGTGCACTCAAAAATAACACATTCATACACTTGTGTGTAATAGATTCCTAAAAAGAATGTTATGATAAAATGATGGTATTTTTTTTAAAGATGATGTCAAAAACACTAAAAAATTGAAATAAACTCCTAATAGTTGCTGAGAAACTGAAGACATGGTTTATCAGTATTTACTTTGTATAGTCATTTTTCACACCTCTATGTTGTAAGTTTAGGAGTTAAGAAAAAGTATGTAGCCCCGAGTCTCTGATTAGAGATATAATACCGCAAATGAGATCAACCCATTAAATATGATTGTGTCACCGACTACCTTCCCATCCTGAATATCATGCCACATTTACATGTATAGCCAGCTTGCAGTCGTCATTTTTTCATGCAGAAAAAAAGTGTTTTGTAATGCATAATTTCCTTCCCTTGGATTCAGAAACAGTCATGGTAGCCAGCTTTCTGTGATGAGTCACCACATGCAGGACGGATGTGATTCAGAGAGCAAATGAGCACCATTGTGGAAAGCCAAGAAATGCCATGGCCTGCATAATGTACAAATGGTGTAAAATGACATGGAAGTGAGCAACATTATTAAAATGAAGTCAAGGCTGGATAGAAATGAAGGTAAACAAAATAGAGTGATTCAGAAATGTATATATTTCACACATAGGCACTACTATGAGAGTTGCTGATTGCAGCAAAATCAATGAGTTATAGGAAACAAACTGTGAAGGTATGTATGGGGTAGCCACTACACTAGTCAGTACTTGTATGCAAGAGGCTGTTGTTGCTGCAGGTAGTCATGGCATTGCATGTGATTGTCCCAGAAGAGCTGAGTCATCCATCCCTGCCTAACATACCATGCCCTGTGCAACACAGAAATTGCGGACCATTACCATATGGACAGTAACAACATGCAAGAGGTGGTTGAGATGTGCCACTGTCATATGCAGGTCAACGCTGTGCGTGGAGTACTTTTCCCTGTGGGCAGCAAGGTATGTGCAATTTTGAGACTACTACCTACAGAATTCTTTCATCTACCAGTAAGACACATGGTGGTTGTATCTTAGGCATCCTCCTCAAAGATACTTCACCAGTTCCAAAATGCCATGCTACAGCATGTGGGGGAGCATATGTAGTTTCCACATGCCATATAGGAGAAACAACATAATCAGGCATTTTATAACATCACCCATATCCCTTATGTACTGGGAGCCAGTGACTTTACCAACATTGAAAAAACGGCCTCATCTGGGAGCAGGAGCAACAGTATATCAACCAGAAGGGGTTCCACTTCTTTAACTACCAGGCTGTCTGTAACATACAGGCTGTAATATACAATGCGCCAGCAGGCCACAGAGACACTAATTTGCCTCCCACATTTGGTACATATGCAGCTTATACAAGCACTTTGTTGGGGGTGATTTTCCACAGGGGCATCTAATTGGTGATGCTGGATATGCCTTGGAGCTATGGCTAATGACACCAATTAAAAACTCTTAGATCATGGTAAAGAATGTTTACAAGACTCTCCTACCACAGAAGCAAGTCATTGTTGAACAGGATTTTGGCCTACTTAAGGTCCACTTCCACTTTCCGGATCTCTCAGGCAATGCACCACAGTATGACTCTGGAACATGCAATAAAATATTTACAGTATATGCAGTGTAATACAACATCTTGATACAGAAAACATTACCGCAAGGCAGAAATATTTGGGTTAAGAAAGTCCCATAGTCAGAAACAGAAGAGGTCCCTGATTGGAACACCCACAGTGAGACATATCAACAACAGACACACTGTGTGGGGGGGGAGTGGGTAAGGATTAATGCTGTGTGTGTGTGTGTGTGTGTGTGTGTGTGTGTGTGTGTGTGTGTGTGTGTGTGTGTGTGTGTGTGTGTGTGTGTTTTGCATGTGGCATATGTGGGTGACTGGGGAGAGCTGCGGAGACTGGCCAGAAAGGCTGTGGTATCTCCATTGTCATTTTAGTGCATGATAGGATGTAATGCAGATGTGTGTCCATATGTGCAAGGACACAGCTCCACCAGATGACACAGCACTGCACTGCATTCTGGTGGACAGAACCAGGGTATTCACAGCAGTTGTATGTTCTGACTGTGCATGTCCCCATCCACTGGGACACCTTGTCATGGGAAGGTCACAGGAATAATCGACAGAACACACAGAGGATAGAATGCTCTATGAGCATGAATGATAGCTCATGCTGCAAGTGGTGTCTGCATGAAAATCCCAGCCATGTGTATATCCACATCAGCTTATAGGGCCCTCAACATTGGATGATGGTGAGTGCACCATGGGTCCTAGAGCATGTCATCCCCTTCCAAGATGGGGCTCCTCGCCAGAGACAGAGATGGACTGCCACAGCAAGTGTGGCCTAACCAACTCAATTTGGGGTATATAATGGTCTTTGCCTATTCCTGTATTATGGCCCTACACAAACTTTGAGTAGCAGCCATGGAAAAAAAATAGCAAAGGTAGGGGTCCTGCACACATAGCTTGTTTGACCACTAGTATACTGACCCCTGAGGTCATCATTTCACTCAATGTAGGTAGCAGCAACCTAGAAATTGCACTGTAGGTGATGAGGTCACTCAGAAGTGTAGCTAGGGTGGGCTGAAAGGGCAGCCACCCCAGATGCAAAATGCAAGATGTTAGGAGGTGCAATGGGGTGTGCATTTCCTGTAGTACAGAAATGCTGATGCACAACTTTGGTGACATATGCAACTCAGTAACAATGTCTATAAATTCACAGTGGTATCAAGACTACCTGACCACCTATGCAGAGATACCAAGAGCTCCTCCATGTGTAGCATAGGTGGCTCTGTTCGTAGAACACCTTGCAGCACCTTCTGCTGCTGTGCCAGGTGGGCTGCCTTACTTCCTGCTGCAGAGACATGTTGGTGACCCTTCTTCAGACTTCATCATAGCTCAGACTTTGGATACTAACAGCACTAATGTTATCTATACTGTCTGGCCAGACATGCAGATGGAAGGCCTGGTCAGATCTGTCATGATGGAGCATCCACCAACTGTGCTTACAGTGAGCCTGTTGCAGGATGTCATTTTCTACATGCCAGAATTTATTTTTGCACTATTTTCCATCTTTGGGTAAGCAAACCTGCAATTGCAAAGAAATATGCCTGTGAAATTTTAAAAGGTCACACTAGATATACCCCTACTCATGAATACCTGCATTTAGCCAGTGTTGGTAAGATCCATTTTCAATTACATGTATTGCATGAATACAGACTATAACACTGCCCTGTTATTTTCCTTATATGTACAGTAACTTGGTCCTTAGTTGGCATTTAATTGGTGGGTGGTATATTTGTTGTTGTTGTTCTTGTTTTTCAGTTTAGGAGAAAATATCAGAGGATGAATGTCATCTGTACCAGAGGAGAATAAGTTGGTGTCCTGGTGCAGGCTTGGTGCAATTTGCTGTTCTGTTATTGATTATTTAGGTATATTATTGTCTATAACCATTGGAATTGCTTGTGTAGGTAGCAATGAAAAAGCTGTCACAATTGTTTACACAGTAGCACAATCTTTGTGAATGAGTACTGCTTTACCCACTCACATGTAAAATCCACACACTCATGAAATATAGTCAGTACTTCCACTCAGCTGTCCAAAATTTTGAAGAATGCCCCTGAGTTTGGCCTATCCCTCATGAAATGGTTGATTTTCTGGGAAGTCACTGAATATTACAGTCAGTCAATATGTCTACACATTAGGGTTCTTTCTATACTTTTTATTGTTCAGAAAATGCATATTGATTCAAAATCTGTTTTATTAACTTTTTAAGTGAACTAGAATAGCATTTAAAAGTTGTCCCTGATGCCTTTGCCCCCATCCCCCATTATTTTGGCTTTATCCAGAATCCTTAAACAAATAAATAGAAATATACGCTTCCTTGTAGGGAAATGACCCTCTTTACTCCCTGGATAGCATACCCACTGCCTGCTCCTCTCTCCCAGTCTTACCTTCCCTGTGTTCTTGTATATGCTCCTCTGTTTGTTTTTTCCCCTTTTCTTGCTTTCATATACACCAGATAAAAACATTTTCTGTGGTTCTCAAATGTTTTCATAGTACCTTACAAGGTAGCACAAGCACATAGGCATACATGCTATTGTTCACCACTGGTTTTCACAACATTCCTAACCACAATTGTGGAAAACACTCTCACTGCTGAACCTGTCAGTTCTGCTTGCAGGTTTCTTAGTTGCTGTTTAGGCCATGATATTCCTGATAATTAATTCATAATTACCTTTGGGCTATGTCACACACCTCAGCATCTCTGTCAGAGTTTGCATGATAACTAAAGGCATGTTTGTGAAACCCAGTGCCTATCTGTGAAGCATACCTTATTTACGTATTTATTTATTGATGTGTTTGTTTGATAAAGTAAGCAGATTGACCCAAATGGGCAATTTTTAGCAATGACCTGGGACACAGACAAAAGAAATCAAACTAAAGACGTGTACATTGAATACAGGTTTGTAAATGCTTTGTATATATGGTTGCAGTTTACAAAAAGATACTAAGCAAGTCAATGATCAGCTGTTTCTGTAAAAATTAAACCGCATTCAGAGATATAAATTGCAAAACTGATATAGCCTAAATGGTTACCTCATAGCCATTAAAGTAATACCTAATACTGATGATGAATGACCTTTTTCAACATTGCCATAAGCAGTAACCAGAACATAGATGTTGATGATTATGAAGCATTTGAAAAAACATTAGAATCAGTATAAATAATAGATAAACACAACTGAAGTTCAATAATTTAAGTACAAGCAACAGGATGAGTAGAAACAAAGTGAAAGTTTGGAAATGTTTCATTTATGTATTACTGCTAATGATGCATCTAGTGATGTATTTTGTATATTTATGGTGATTATTTATGTTAATGCTAATATTGTGTGTCTGTATGTCTGAGTCTGAGTGTGTGTGTGTGTGTGTGTGTGTGTGTGTGTGTGTGTGTGTGTGTGTGTGTGTGTGTGTGTGTGTGTGTGTGTGTGTGAGTGTGTGTGTGTGTGTGTGTGTGTGTGTGTGTGTGTGTGTGTGTGTGTGTGTGTGTGTGTGTGTGTGTGTGTGTGTGTGTGTACATATATATGTGTGTATGCGCACACGTGGGGGAGACCATACATCTCAACACCCATGCTCAAACCTTTCAGACAAAGCATTTAACACCAGGGGAGACCACTACCCAATACCAGGGACACTTGTTCTTCTTCTTTTGGCTTTTTCCCTGTTAGGGGTCGCCACAGTGGAACTCTGGTCTGCTAATGATTGGCAGTAGATTTTTTACGGGTGCCGAGGTGCCAGCTCGATGCCCAACCTTCAGCAAAGGCACGCCCATCCTACACATGTCTTTCAAACTCCACTCGAAAGCAGGGAGGAATGCAGACTCCACACAGAAGGCACTCCAGCCGAGAATCGAATGGGAGAACCTCTTGCTGTGAGGCAACAACGCTACTGCTGCACCACCACAGCTTAAATCTTAAAATCACTTAAAAAGTTAACATAACAACAGGTTTTCCATCACGTTTTTTTTTTTGAAAAATGAGAATATAACTGTAATGCCTAGCATTGTTGACTAACTGTAATCATCTGTGATTGATGGGAAAAGGGTAACAATAAGAGGCAACATCAGGGATATGAGTGAGGTGTGTATGTGCATAGAAATTTTGAGATAAGGTCAACTAAATGCAGGAATGTATAACACAAATCGGAAAATTTTAATATTACACAAATTCCTTTAAAATGTTAATAGAACAACATATTTAGCATTATGATCCATTTTTGGCATAATAAAAAGTATGAAAATCTATAGCATTATTGATTGGCTATAATCATTCCATAGTTTAAGATGAAAATGGCAAATCTAGGAGGCAGCATGTGGCACATTCTGTAAAATTGGGAACAGCTGAAAGGTATTGGGTTGTGAAGACCCCTGCCCTCTTTGGTAATGATGCGTACCTTAACCCTGCCCCTGCCATGAACCCTAAAATGCAGCTTACCTTACAAAAGCACTTTCCATAACACTAACTATTCAGATAAATTTGAGCTGAATGTGTGGTATGGTTATAAGGAGTAAATCAGAAAAGAAAATGTTTCCTTTTACAATGTACTGAGTATTGCATTTTAGTGCCGTCGGTATAATGAATGGTTAATGTGTTTTTGTTGATGGTTTTTGTGTTAATCATTTAATATTCTTACCATTAATAATATTATCATATCGATATCCATACATATATCTGCATCTACCTATCTACCTATGTATCTATATTTCTATCTTTCTGTATATCTATATAGTTTAATAGGCAAGTATTAGGCTAACTGCCCTTGTGAGCCATTTTAAGCCTAGCCAATTTCCCTTTCAAAGGAGAGAATCATACCATTTACTTTGTGTCTGTGAGGTAAATACCTTAACCATTATCCCAACCCCCCAACCCTTATCTTAACCCCCCCAACTATATATCTGTATACATATATATTCAGATCTCTTGCTTTGTAGGCATATAGATAATTTTAAAGTCCATATACTGTCAAGCAAGATGTTCTCATGCCTTAATAAGTAATAATGCAAAACATGAATACTTTCAATGACAAAAGAAACATTAAACATGATTGAGCAGTGAAGAAGCATTTCAGCTTATATATCCTTATATAAAGTTCATGGTTAATTAATCACCTGTTACTACTACTTGATAGCTTCTCTTCACTGGTCCAAGCATTTCAACCATTCAGTCTCCATGTCTGAAGGGTCCAGTGTGATGAATGGGGTTTCCAATGACTCATCATGAAGCATGTCTTCTATAGTTAAGGATTTGAACTGGTTCATACTGAAGGTAATTTAAAGAGATTTTTTGTGGTGATTTGAGAAGTTTTATATTAAATAATTTGCAGGGTGAAGCAAGCACTGAATGGCCTCTTTTTGTAATGCCACTGTGTTTCCTACTTGAAGAGACATTGCTGATTTCCTTTGCAGACCTTAAACTCCACTTTTTTATTTTGATTGTAGATGCTACTTACTAGTGGTATACTTCCAAAAATGTTTACGTTTTCGCAGTGATCTCAAATAAGAAAGTTTATTTGTTGTGTTTTGGTAGCAGTAGATCTACTCAATCACTCTTTTTAACAGCTGCATTGGTGCAGTAGATACCTTTCTGTTTGTCTATTAGTAATTATCACTGTATGGTATTATCAGAATGGGTTGCTCTGCTATTCTCACTAAGTCAGACCAGCTGCAGACATTTTGCAGTATTACTTCTAAGAACAAAATGTCTGATCATGTTAGTCCTGTGTCTGGGATTGACTCAGTGTGCCCTCTAAATAAGCACATGTTCAGTATGATTAACCTGCCATGTCATTCTGTGCTTAATTTTGCCTTTTCTATCTTCTGGTAAGCTGACAATCTTTAGATTATCCTCTCTGTTTAAGTCTATGTCAGCGCTAGCAGTCAAAGAGTGCAGTTATCCTGCCTGATGATTCATTCATTGCTCGATAGTGCAAATGTCTTCATTATATTTACTGTTCACAACCTTAGTAATGCTACGTTTACCCTGGTGATTTTCCACTGAAGCCTTAACTGTAGAGTTATCCTGTAGCATGATTTGAACCATAGCTGTATTTCTTTCAAAGTCATTAATGAAGTAATCGGGGTACTAAATCTAAGCAAGTTTGCCTTATACTGCACTAATTTAAAAACAGATAGTGTGAGAGTTACATTTTTGTTTTATAGGTCGCATCTGACTGTTTACAATGCCCTACAAATTATTTAATAATGTAGTCTGATCTGGAGCTGAAAGAAGTTCCTTCAGATAATGGCCACCATGAGAACATTACAGTACATGCCACCCCCATGATGGTGTGAGATTTTTGCACTGCCATCAGTTGCTCAGGCATAATTGAATTTTCAACAACTAAATTAAGCAATTTTTAAATAGCTTAAATAACAAGAACAGCGGCTGCTAAATATATCACTGTCCGAATGACCACAGTGTTTCAATAGTGACTTTAGTTCTATTACGGATTGTCCAAATTGGATAGCTATACTGCGATCATAAAATAATTTTTCATAAATGTATTCTTTGATACTGCTACAGAGACAATTGACTTTTGTTATGTACTCCACCTTAAAAATATATAATTAAAATTAATAATAAATAAAATTATATAATCAAATGTCATTGTGAAGGGAAAATGTATAATTAAAATCAATAATAAATACAATTATATAATCAAATGTCATTGTGAAGGGAGGAACTTCACATCACACCTCCCTTTATTATATATTACTAATTCCCATTGTGCAAAAACTTGAAGAATGTGCGATACTAACTGTTGACGAGCCAAGTATCAGTGTGGTGCATTCATCAGGGAAATATATGAAGAATATTATTTAACAGAGTAAATGAAAACCATTCAAATGTTTCATTTTTCCCAGCATTGAAATGAAACATAGCTTGCATGGACTGTATTTATCTCTGGCTTGACATATAATAAAATATAATGAAACAAATAGACAGTACCTTTGCACCATAAAGTCACTGAGGCCATTTACTGAATAGTTTTTTCCCTTGTCCCAGTACAAAAGAATACATAACTGTACTTTTCTAACTCCATTTTAGAGTAAAGAGTCACTGCTACATAACTTCTTTACATTTCTTTAAAGCTACTGGTGAATAGAGGATAAGGACATTTCTAGTGCTCATCATAGAAAAAATGTGATCAACTATCAACCCAACAACTTTTCCAGGATTGTATACAGCTTTCTACTAGCCCTTTGGTTCCCTTTTATATGGTATTCATAGTTTCTCAAGTTAAATTGTCAAGCTTACAATCTGCTGAATTTCAGAAAGTTTGATTATTATAACCTTATTCTGATATTTTCTACATCTCATATGCATACCCTCATTATTCTTGAAGCAAGTTAATGACTGGTTTCTAACACTAAGGTGAAGCATATTCCATAATATTGGATAGGGTTGTATAATGTGCCTGTCACTTTTTTTAATTATTGATATTTGTTTTTAGTATTACCAGAATGTTGTGTTAGCTCACACAACAGTCTTTGTCAAACATAGACTTCAAATAAAACCAGAACAGATATTTCTTTAAAGACCACACAGATGTTGCTTCTTAGCAACTTATTAAAAGAGTTGAGTGCTTTTATATGAGGCTAAGGATTTCTGTCTGTGTTACTTGGTTGTTGAGATATTTAGAAAAATGTGAAAATTATATATATATATACATTAATATCATAAAAACAACAGTTAATATCTCTTTACCTGCATTAGACAGACATCAAATATTACTGTAGTTGAGTATGCCATTGGGTAAGCTTTAATCTTTTAAAACCTTGTACATAGCATGCTTTTGGAATTATTGATGAAAATATGAACAAGCTATGTTTAAAGCCTTCAGGCTTTGTTTGGAGGTAACTGTAGATGCACATGGAGGCATCACTCGGATGTAATGAGCTTAAAGAGTTAGTTCTCCTGTGTCATTCAGTATAGGCTCCATTATGACCCAAATTTGACATGGAATGCTGGTAGGCCAGATGGGACTAACATTTTGGAGTCCAACATAACCCCATCCTTTGTATATTCTTGTGTCCACATGGTAACATTTGCTTATATAACTTTTTTTTGTTGGAAAGTATTCAGTATGTTATCCAGGCGCACAGAGTATTAATTTTATTTGTGGCAGCAACTATGATGATGACAGTTATATAAGGGATGTCATAGGTTCATAAGTTCATAGGTTTGTACTAGGCTATCAGCCCTAGGGCCTATACAAGCCTAGCCATAACAATTCCCTGGCTATTTCTTCCCACAGTATTTTTTCCCTGGACCCCTGTCTAGCATTGTGACTGACGTGATCCCCGGGGTGAATTTCCTATATCCCATACAATCATCAAGGTTCCTTTTGAAGAGGGCCAAAGAGGCACTCTGCTTGACATGTATGGGCAGTCTATTCCAGAGTCTGTGGAATCTCTGAGTCAGGAACCTATCCCTCTGGCATGTTTTGTTCATTGTGATGACAAGGTTTAGATCCCTGGAGCATGTGTCTCTCAGGGATTGGGATTTCCTTAAGTGTAGCATGTCCAACAGCTCTGGGTTTGTCATGGCCTTGTATGTTAAGCAAAGATCACCTCTGAATAGACGATATGTGACAGAGTATAGGTGGAGTTTATTTAGATGGTCAGCATAGGGCATCTGCCTTAGGCCTGTGATTCTTTTAGTGAGGTATTTCTGCAGCCTTTCCAGTTGTTGCAGATGTCTTGAAAGGTACATACCAAAAGGGGCATTGTATTCTATAATGGGTCTAATGAGGGATGAGTACAGTGGGACAATGACCTCCTTTTTTCTGGATGAAAAGCCCTTAGTGATGAGGTGTGCCACATATAAGGATTTTCTGACTGTTGTGGTGATGTGGTTATGGAAGGTGAGACCACTGTCCACCTGTGTCCCTAAGTCTCTTATCACACTTTTGGTGTTTAGTGTATTGCCACATATGTGGTAATTTACTGGTACATGTTTTTTCCCAAAGTGGATGACTATAGATTTCTTGGCATTGAGCTTGAACCTATGGCTCTGGCAGCAAGCATCTGTTTCTGTAAGGCCCTTTTGTAGAATATCCACATCATTTGGTGATTCAATAATGGCTCCCAGTTTGCAGTCATCTGCAAACTTTGTTAGCCAGAGTCCCTTAGTGTTGGCCTGCACTTCAGAGAAGTAGATGCCAAACAAGAGTGGTCCCAGGACTGAGCCCTGAGGTACTCCACTTGTCACTTGTCTGGAGCTGGATTTGGAGTCAGCTACTTTTACAGTCTGGGTTCTGTCAGTAAGCCAGTTGGCAACCCATCGAGTGACATAGGGATTAATGCCCAGCTTAGTAAGTTTATCTATGATTCCAGAGTGGGGAATGGTGTCAAAGGTATTGGTGAGGTCCAGATAGGCTGTGTGGACCACCTTACCCTTCTTCACAGCTCTGGAGACTGATTCGAAGAAGTCAATCAGGTTCAGGAGACAAGATTGTCCCTTCATGAACCCAAACTGCATGAGGTCCAGTGTTTGAATGTTGCCAGTGTCTTTGTTTATAAGTTCCATGATAATACATTCCATGGCCCTGCAGATCAGGCTCGTTAGACTGATGGGGTAGTAGTTCCCGGGATCCAAGGTGGATCCCCCCTTGTGGAGTGGGATAACTATATCTGAGAGTCACTCAGTGGGCACAAAGCCTGAGGTGAGGCTATGATTAAACATAACACTTAGGTGAGATACCAATTCATTTTGTAGCTCATATAGTACACAGCCTGGTATGTCATCTGGTCCCATGGATGCTGTATTCTTAGCTTCGGAGACTGCATTTTTTACCAGTGTGGCCGTTATTACTGGAATTTGGCAATCTTTCGGTATTGAGATGGGCCCTTTAGGGGGTGATAGAGGGGTAAAGTTTGCACTGAATCAATCCGCCAGGAAATTGGCAATATCCTTGGGATCAGTATATTTAATGCCATTCTATTGTAGCTCAGAGCAGATTTGAGCATTGCCATTTAGATTCTTGACATAGCTATAGAATGCCTTGTGGTTGTCTTTGGAATCTTTGACAATTTTATTTTCGTAACTAGCTTTGGAGGATTTTATGAGGGATCTCAGCTTCTTACTGAGGCTGGTAAGGGAGTTTTTTGCATCCTGAGATTTTCCTCTTTTCTGCAACAGTTTCTTCCTTTTGTTGTAATGTTTGTTTATGGCAAGGGACCACTAGATTGGCTTCCTTTTTTTGGAGGAGAGCACATTAGTTCTATTGGGGATGGCACGATTCATGCAGG
This sequence comes from Protopterus annectens, assembly GCF_019279795.1. Classification (NCBI taxonomy): domain Eukaryota; kingdom Metazoa; phylum Chordata; order Ceratodontiformes; family Protopteridae; genus Protopterus; species Protopterus annectens. The sequence goes on along the minus strand of NC_056731.1, from coordinate 1,502,905,177 downwards.
AGTGGATGTGCTCGTACAGTGCCTTAGTGTAGGATTCAGCAGTCGAGCTTTCAGTTCCCTTCTGCGTGGGTGTCATGAAGTTTGTCACTTCTGACTTGAGTAGCATGAAGTTGGCTTTGGAGAAGTTTTTTTATGAAGGTTTCCTTACTGGGGGGTGGGGGTGGAATGTGGATGTGGAGGTCAAGGGTGATTAGCTTATGGTCAGACCTGACCAACAAGGGGGTGGCCATCGGTGTGGAGCATCAATTTCCCATGTTGGTAATGACCAGGTCTAGAATATTGGAGCCCCTGGTGAGACTAAGGATTAGTTGATCCAGGGCGTTGGAAATTATGAATTCCAAGAACTGTTGGGCAAAGGTGTTGGTACATGAGTAGTTTTCCCAGTTATTGGCAGGGTAGTTGAAATCACCCAGTATTAGGGTGTTTGGTTGTATCTTACTATTTTCCAGTATGTTTAGAAAGATGTAGTGAGAATCTTGGGGCATGGTGGGGGAATCACAAATTATATCAGACCATCTGTAATGTTCTCTGGCTGTGTGATCTCTTCATTGACATTGATAACTTGTATTCACAATTTTATTCTGTTCTGATGCAACTGAGGAATGCTTTATTATTGCTTTATCTCAGACAGAGCTGATTTCATAGGTAGATCTGGAAGATATGATACAGAAAGGTAGCAGAGCACCATATTTGTTACTGTACTATGTCTTTTCCAAAGCCATTATTTTTACAACATGTATTGCCTCTACTTCCCATTTTGCCATACTGTCTTGACTCACAATTTATATTAAAAAAATATTTTCCATTAGCTAATAATCTTAACTGTACTCTGGTGATTTCATTTGCTCTGTAGGCATCCACAATTATTCCTCTAAGGTTATGTCTGATTCTTGTAGTAGCATATCCTTTGTTTCCATTCTTATTATATTTGATATCATACCATTATTTATTAGGGAACTGGTTCAGTGCTTCAGCTCAATAACATAAACATCTGTAGCCTTTGTAAGACCTTATTGTCTTATAGGTTCATAGGTAGGTACTAGGCTATCTGCCCGAAGGCATTTATAAGCCTAGCCAGAATGTGTTGGCTTTCGCCGCCCCCTTAGATTAGTTCCCTGTGCATCTGTCCAGCAGAGCCACTGAAGTGATCTCCAGGGTAAACTTTCTAACATAGCAAACTCTAAAATGATGACAGTGTATTAAATGTTCTATAAACCTCTGAAATCCTATAAATGTTTTCTTTTCAACAAAAACGATAGACAAAAATCCTTATGGCTTTTTCCCAACAATATTCAAGAATGTGGTCATACCACTCAACTGTTGAGATTTTCACAGCATGTCCAAATGTCTGCCACATAGTTTTAGTCTGTTCCTCATACAATTGTGGTTTCCTGGTAAATCCTTAAGGAATTAAATCCTTACATATTGACAAACAATTGTGTTTCAGCCTACATACCCTTCAGAAAATGCGTGTTAATGCAAAACCTGCTATTCTATCAATTTTCAAAGTGTATAGGAGTGAAATTTACAAATTTTTCCAATTTGGGGGCCTTTGAATTCCTCACCTATTATTTGTGGCTAGTATTCTAGCATTAAGAAGTTGAGAGATATGATGTACCTTGCTGAATTTTTCAAACTTTTCAGCTTACCCATTTGTTGTGAGGAATAAATCATATTTCTAGCTCCTGTGCTTCCAGATTTCTGCTAAATATCCTTTTTAACATAATTTTGAAGAGCATCTCCACTAAGAAGTATGTACCTACATTCCTACAAATAAAAACTCTTGGTAGAAAAAATATTTCTTCATTTCTGCAAGTGCAGTTATTCAGTTGTGAAACATACTCTAACATCATATCACTTGAGGATCCTTAAGAAATAGCGAAAAGTGCAGCATCTTCTGTGAGGTCAGTATTCCATCTGAACTATCTGGAAAAACATTGTACTACATGACATACAGCTCAGTGTAGCCAACTCATTAACATGAATCCTATATAGCTTTATAAAATAGTACTTCTTTACTGCAGATTATTCCTTCCCAGGCTGGAGTAAAGTTGTAAAATGCATTTTCATCCATTGAAGTCTATGATTGACAATTCCAAAAAGTCAAGTCACCATTACATCTTGTTAGTTAGATGATAATCTGCCATCTAGAAAAAAAAAATTCATGAGGAAAACAAAGATGCTACAGTATGACATCTCTTATACAATATCCTCTTATTATATGTACCAGCAGACTGGCTACACCAATTATCATCTGTCATATTATCATCCCCTTTAAATGTGGCTGCAATCTGAATGCTCAGATTAACAGTCTACATATTAATTCCTTCTATCAACAGCAAATCAGGTGATTCTTTATAACATTTTATTTTCTTTATAATTAAGTGGTTTCTATATTGAACCCAGTGTGAACTTGTACTACCAAATTGAGTTTCTAATGCAACACAAAGAAGCCTTTCCTCTCCTTCCTTCCTTACCCATTAGTTCTTTTGCTTTGATTTGTTCTCTTCTGTAAGGGTCATACTTTCTTCATCTTCCCTGTCCATCCTACACATTGCATATATAAGTAGCCCTGTCCTGGCTGACAACTTACTATATCTGTTACTATCAATGAATCAAGACACTGAGCTTCCATAAAATCAGTAGCTCTGAATTATTTTTGCATCTATAGGCAAGGATAAAACAGATATAAGCCACAATTTTTATGGAATATCTACCTATTTTACAATAATTTTAAAATTCTGAAGATCATTGCTAATGAAGCTAGATATATAACTATTATGTACATTTAGATGGCCCATATTAATGTGTTACATATTGTCTAGTCAAGCACAGCAGAATAAAATCTTGCGGGTGTCAGTCATTTATTTTAATAGCTGTTCTTTCTCTTTTTTTCTTTTGTAGGATATGTTGTAATGACTCAGACTTGGAAAATTGCAGTGTGCATGTCCTCAGTAGACATTACTGGCATGACTGACTGACTGACATGATAACTGTGCATATGATTCGCTCCATGTGTTGTATTAACTCGTATTATTTACCCCAATTATAACATTATACTAAAAATTCAAAGTCTAAGTCTATGGTGGGACTTGACTCATAACTGTTATTTGACTTATATGAAACCTAAGAAGCTTAGCTAAACTAAATGAGAAAAACTATCACAGTTTTAGTATTTACTAAGAAATGTTTTCATATATTACTATTTTGTTCTTTTTAAGATTTTTCTGTCATTCAATCTCTTCTTCAATTTTGAGAATCTCAGTAGGATTTAGAAAGATTACCAACTGGGGTAAATCTTTTTTTATTGTTGAGAATAGCCATTTCAGACTCTTAGACAGGCCATCTACAAACCACAAAGAGCTGTTTCTGAGGCCTACTGGAAATGTAATAAGGCTTTCTGGGAGCAACATATGGTGATCTTCCTCTGAAAATGACACAATAAGTGCTTCACACATCCCAGTGATTCACAGAACTATTTGGCTGTGTACACTACTACCTCTAGCTATGGTAAATAACTCAGCCAAAAGCAAAGGTTCACCCATTACCTTCAGTTGGTGAGAGAACATTAGAAGTAAGTGCCAGAGAGTTTGGTGGATAGGTAGAGTTGAGGTGTGTGTGTGTGTGTGTGTGTGTGTGTGTGTGTGTGTGTGTGTGTGTGTGTGTGTGTGTGTGTGTGTGTGTGTGTGTGTGTGTGTGTGTGTGTGTGTGTGTGTGTGTGTGTGTGTGTGTGTGTGTGTGTGTGTGTGTGTGTGTGTGTGTGTGTGTGTGTGTGTGTGTGTGTGCTCACTCATGCATACATATATGTAAGCGTATGTGTCTACCTAGTTGGTCACAGTAGGGGGTTAGTTAGTGCAAAGGTAGAGTAGGTGTGTGTGTGTGTGTGTGTGTGTGTGTGTGTGTGTGTGTGTGTGTGTGTGTGTGTGTGTGTGTGTGTGTGTGTGTGTGTGTGTGTATGGGCCAATGGGACAGTGTGTGTCCTTCAATGTGACCAGGTGGGGGGTGCTCAATATGGAGAGTATGCACATTTGTGTGCGCATGTGTGCTTCTGTATATGTAGGGGTGCGTATCTGCAATACCTCTAATCACCCCTTGACTATTCAACAGTCCCTGCAGTAATGGCAGAACACTAGATACCAGTGACTTTTAAAAATTAAACAAAGTTACATTGAAAGCAAATGGAACAGTTTTTCCGACACATCCACCCATCAACAAACAAACCCACCACAGTCTATCACTGTCAGATAAACATTTCCCCCTTCCCCCTCACATACACATACACACACACACACACACACACACACACACACACACACGCATACTCACACACACACACACACACACACACACACACACACACACACACGCACACACATTCACATCCCACACCAATGTCTTCTCTGAAATTATCTACACATTGACTGGTTCCATAGGAGTGAATAGGTGATTGACTTCTTTTGATGATGTTTGTGATGACACACAGCTGCACCAGTAATCAAGTAGCCTCAATCCTCACTACTGTCAACATTGGGGATGAACACTGGGATGATGATAAGTACACACACAGTATTTCCAGATGCAGCTCCCTGCATCAAGTGCAATTTCCCTTAAAAGCACACAAAGACCACATTGAGTCCGGGGCTGGTTTCTCCCTCTTTCTTCAGATCCCGAGTAAGACTCCCTACTGGCACAACTATAGAGTTGAGTACTTGACCAGGGTTCCATGCCAAGTCCTCCAACACTCCCTCTGTCCAACCAGTGCTTTATGTCCCTGCCCAAGTAGTTGACACACACACAGACACACACACACACACACACACACACACACACACACACACACACACACACACAGACACACACACACACTCACATCTGGGAAATGCTGGCAGAGGTTTACGAGCTATGCCCCCTTCTGTCCATATTATAAGGTAGTTAGTACTGCCACCATAACCCATTAGCAGCTACTTTCAGGCCCTTTAACAAAGGATGCCCAATTTTACTGTGTAATAGTAATACTAATACAAATGGTAGTTTGACCAAGAGCAAAGCAATTAGGAGTGGCCCACACAGTGTCACCAAGTATATATGCAAGTACTCTCAGAACTTAAATATCTCTACATAGATCAGCTACAATGAAAGGTTTAAATACATTTTATAATAAAAAAACAAAACAATACTATATATATATATATATATATATATATATATATATATATACATATATATATATTCACAGTGACATCAAAGTTCAAAACCACAGGTAATATTTAAAACAACATTGCCGAACAGTCTCAAATAAATAAAGAAAAATATTTAAACTAAGCATCACTATATTCCTGACCAAATCTAAGAGAATAACAGTAATCTAAGAACTTACTAATATAGAGCAAGGCAGATGTGATGAATGGATCTTCTAGTTGTTGTCAGGTCCAAGACATAATGCAAAATGTTCTGTCTCATTAAGAAACTTCTCAAATTAATATCTCAAATATTACTGCTGGGATAACTTCCAAAACAACATAATTTCTTGCCATCTGACTTCTAGTCCCCAGTCCCAAAACAACCATTGATGAAGCTGACAGTATTTAGCATCTACCTGTAAAAATATACAGACAAGGGCTTCTCCTCAGATCTCTGTCAGATGCTGGAAGTCATAAAACAATTGCATTCCTTCATGCTTTCAAGACTAGTAATTACTTCACCCTAAAGACAATACAGAAAGTTTTCTAGTGCAGACATTGTGTCTCTTGCTGTATTGAAAACTAAAAGATATCCCCCAGATTCAGCAAGCCCTGCACAGTTTTCAGGAGCAGTGCAAGAGCTCCATAAGGCAATAAGTCCACATTGCGATCCAGGAATAAGCTGCTCTTGCACTATTCCTGCATGGACGCAGCTCCTGTATGCAAATTATCCCATTTCCAGGTGAAAACCATGCAAGTGAGGTGAATTTGTGATCCAGGAAACTGGCAGCTGGTTGTGCAGGGCTAGCGTAATCTGCAGAAATGTACTCGGTTAGTAACTGAGTACATTTCTGCAAACTACAAAACAGAGCCATGGCAGCTCCAAATAAAGGGTGTATATAATGTGTAAAGCATGCCAATGGCCAAATAGATGGCCATTGGCATAGAAAACAGTCTAAAAAAAAAGAAAATCTTTTATTTTTTTAGCCGATTTCAGCAATTTAAGCGTAGGGCAGTGGCATGCAAATGGGATCGGGCCAAAAATAAAAAAATACCCTGAAATAAGCATTCTAACCAAAATCACTATTTTGCCATTATACTCAATGGCAGGCAGAAGAGAACATGGCCAGTGAATAGTGGTTGCAAAGAGGGGAGGCTCAGTTTTGTACCTGTAACCCGTTGTCAGCCCAATAAACAGGACATGCTGAAGGATAGATTCCTGTCCCAGAGACTTCCCATGCTTTGGAACAGGCTACCCATCTATTTCAAGCAAATTTCTTCATTAGCACTCTTCAAAAAAAATCTTGATGAGTGGATGGGAAATAGGAAATTCACTCCGGGGATCACTTCTGTGTCTCTGCTCGACAGTGGCACAGGAAAATAACTTTCTTAGGTGGCGTATGCCAGGGAACCTTTTTGGCTAGGCTTACGTCGGCCCTTGGGCCGATAGCCTAGTATCTACCTATGAACTATGCATTAGCAGGCAATCCTACGCAGATGAGGGGAATGATACTGAATCCCAGATTTCCCCTCAATGCTAGTCAGCACCCAACAGTGTAAGTGCAGGAATAGCTTGGTGCAAGCCTAGGAGTTAGCTGACATCATAGGGGAGTGTATCAGGCATACTGTAAGTGGTTTGGAGCCCTGTGGCATGGGTTTGCCCTTAACTTAACAGAGCTAAGTAAGGGGGGGGTGTCTGAGGCTGCCTAGCATTCTTTACATTGCCTAAGTGGGTATGCATGCCGCACTCCGGATTTTAAAGGACAAAAATAGTAAATCAGGAAATAGCAGCTCTGTGCACGTTTGAGCACTGTGTTTATGTGGTGCACCCCTGGGCTTAAACAGGAAGGCAATGGGAAGGGAAAACAGTGATAGGAAGGTAATCAAGGAGAACTAGCATAGCTGGCAGGTGAAATGTATCAGAATCAGCCAATTATACAGGCAGCAGACCAGCCCAGCCCAGAACACTACTATAAACTATGCAAACACCTTTCCCTCTGTTTTTTCCCACATACTCTACACCACCGTTGTATACAAGCAGGGAAATTTTAACAAACAAAAACAACAAAATGATAGGGGCTGCAATAGCTATCATACATCAACATGTGGAAGAGGCTGAGGGTGGTGAGGATGAGAATGCTGCCGACCAACCCACAGTGAGGAGACGGAGAAGAGTGTACAGACCCAGGGTAACCTACCAGGGGCTACATGAGCTGGAGTTAATGGAGTGCTATCAGGTGGACAAGGACCTCCTATAGCAAATTGTTGAGCTGTACTGGCCACGCCTGACACACAGAACTAACAAAGGGGAACCCATCCTGGTGGATACCAAGGTATGTGTAGGCCTAAGAATACTAGCCACAGGTACCTTCCAAAGGCCAACTGGGGATATTATGGGGATCTCACAGGCATCAGCATCCAGGGTACTCCACCAGTTCCTGGATGCCATGTCAGCACATGCCAGTGAGCAGGTATATTTCCCCAACACCCGTGAGGCATTGGCCAGCAATATGCATCTCTTCCACTCAATAGCAGAATACCCAGAGGTAGTGGGTGCTATAGACTGCATGCACATGCGCATCAACGCACCACCCGGTGAGCAGGGTAGGGTCTACATCAAACACAAGGGCTTCCCCTCCATCAACTGCCAGGTCATGTGCGATGCCCAGGGCATTATAATGAATGTGTGTGCTGGCTGCCCTGGAAGCTATCACAATTCCCACATCTGGCATTTGACGTAGCTGTACCAGGGATTTGCCAATGGGGACAACCCTTACAGTCACCTAGTGGGGGATGCTGGTTACGCACTGAAGTTGTGGCTGATGACACCCATCAGAAATGGACACACACCCAAACAAGAACTCCATAATGAGGCACACGCACAGACCAGAATTATAATAGAGGGTGTGTTTAGGATGCTCAAGTCAAAGTTCCGTTGCCAGGACACATCCGATAGAGCCTTGCATTAATCACCAGCTACATGTACTCAAATTCCCACCATGTGTGCCTTGTTACACAATATGATCCTGTGGAAACAGTTGCAGCAGGAACAGCACGGGGAAGGGCCACACAGCCCCCCACCATTGCCAAGGCCTGCACAGGTACAGAGTGACTCAGAGGAGGAACAACCTAAGTCTGTCCCAGTAGGCAGAAGGAGGCATGCCCAGTATGCCTTGGCTTTGGCAAAGAGGCAGTGCATAGCACATACACTGACACAGTACGGACCCAGGGAATGACACCTCTCTCTAACTCGCACATACAGTAAAAGGGATGCCAAACATGACACTACCTGTGCTCAACCATGTATAGGGAGTGTACTATGTGCATCCAACATAGGCAGCCCTCCAGCTCCATCCTCAATACTGGCACAGCCACAAGGTAAGTCACTCTTCTTACCAATTACCAAATGGCATAGTATGTGTTGTTACTTGTATCTATGGAATGGATGTGAGCATGAAAAGGACTCAGGTGACTGAATGGGATGCCAGCAGATAGTAGACACCTATAGTGGCAGCATGAGATCTGTAACAAATACTGGTGTCACCATAGTAGCCAGTACTACACATGGTGACAAAACCCACTTCAGGAAATGTGCTGGGCTACGTGTGTCCATATGACACACACATGCCATTGAGGGAGGCTCACATACCCAACAACAGTCTCAGCCAGCAGGACAGGTGTAGACAAACACAAACAAAGGCTGTGCTTAGGCCTCTGAATGATGGCTATAGGTAACCTTCCCCCAGGCCTACACAGACAGACTACATCAGGTCAGGCAGTGGGATGTTAGTTCTGAAGGGTAAGAAGTCAGAAACTGATATGTAGGTCAATCAAACCTAAGACCTGTAGTACATTGATATGCCTCTAGTCAGCATGATAAGTTAGAATGCAGAATGAAATGGAGTACCTGACATACCAGTACAGTCATAGCAAATGTGTACAAGTGTCAGGTGTGCCCCCCCCAATTCTATGTAGAAATGTAGTAACAGTCAGGTGAGCCACCCCAATCCTATGTAGAAATGTAGAAACAGTCAGGTGTGCCCACCCCGATCCTATGTAGAAATATAGTAACAGTCTGGTGTGCCCCCCAAATCCTATGTAGACACGTAGTAACAGTTAGGTGTACCCCCAGTCCTATGTAGAAATATAGTAACAGTCTGGTGTGCCCCCTAATCCTATGTAAAAATGTAATAACAGTCTGGTGTGCCCCCCAATCCAATGTAGAAATGTATTAACATGTATGTGTAGGTATAATACCAGTGGAGCACAGATTACCTGAGGTGGCCAAGGTAGCAGGATAAATTGTAGCATTTGTCCAATATGCAGGTATGCATGTGTTAGGTTGGTGTGTGTTTCATATTGTGTGAGAGTGGTCAGTATGTATGCATGGTAAGGTTTGACCTGGTGGCCATTGCCCAATACTGCCAATGACAAGGCCAAGCCTCGCAACTGCAGTGCCAAACACAATGCTCCCCAGTATAACACATTCTAGCAGTCAGCCATTGTAAATGAATGGAGGTAATATGTGTCACCATCTGAAAAATGGACATGGCATGACTGTTGGGTCAGATATACAAGCAGTACACAGGGGAAAGTACCCCAGACAGACAGTGTATAATGTGTAACTGTGAAGTGGACACACCCTTGGAACTGTACATACAGGTTTGCAGCCCATTATCTGGGCTTGTAGTAGGGAATACTGATGTCATCTGGCCAAACACTCACAGATCACAAAGGTCATAGGAATGATGTATTGAGAAACAGATGATGTCCCTGCACAAGCCAGCATAAGTGGAATGCCCCATGCATATCTGTGAGTCAGATGCAAGTAGTGTCCATAGCACACATGCACCCAGCTCACCCAACCACCACCCACAGGTACCTCACCAGTCTTATCCCTGATGTTGGGAATGGGTACAATATGACCCCCACCTGTGTATGACAATAGAAAAAGAATGCAGCATGCAGTGCAGGTGTCCCATGCAGGTGTGTCCCTAGCTGTAATTAGCACCCTTCTAGAATCCACACCACCTGATCAGTACTGACAGAAAGTATTGGCATGAACACCTATCACACCTACCCTGTCACCCCAGGGGAATATACTGCATGGCAGTCTGGTACTGTAGGACTGACAGAATGCAACAGCCTGCTACATCTGGCCTGCATCACTACCAAATGGCCTACAGTCCTCTGCCAAAGGCCTGCACCTCACCTGTACTGCCAATGTGTGTTATGTCATAGACTCCCAAATAACAACATAACACAGTCCACAGAACACATATGCAAGGCCATGTGAACAAACCACAGTAACATGTCCACCATGTCCACTGCTTGAACTGTGGACCAACGTGAATACACTGCTGTGATGAGGTGATAACTATAGGAAAAGTATCAGAGAATGTTTGCATAATGTATGGAACAGGACAGAATAATGGGGGGGGGAGTATGGGCAGCATGGAATGTGCGAAGTCCAAAACACAGCTGTGTACGCATACTATTTCTGGCTGCAAATACAAACATGGGTGGCTACAAACCTGCCCGTAAACCACAACATGTGTAATGTCCTGACTTATGACCCTGCCTCTGGGTAACCTGTGTGAATCTGTACAGCTGTGAGGTATTGCCACAGCAAGATAAGGCCACACTGTCACGTCGATGGATGTACAAGTATGGGATTCTCTGCCACCACTGTACCAAGGTGCTGAACCAGTTACACAGACCCAGCAGCAAGTGTCTATAGCTCCCCCTCCAGAATGACATTAGTTTACAAGAATATGTAGGCATTTGATTACAATAGTGGACACAGCTGCATTCACCATGTGTTTCCCAGGACATTACTGCAAGCAAATATGTCTACCTGACAGTACTTGAGGACATAAAACAAATCAGTGTATTTCACTACACATGTCAGAATATCTCTGCTAATACCAGGACCATGTAGCAGAAGCAGCACAGACACAATTGCCTGCAGTACCCACTATCCCTTGTCCAGTTTGACCCCATATTGCCAAATGATCTACAGATATCCTGCAGAAACAGTTTACTAGCTGTAGGTGTTGAACACAGTAGTCTGCACTGGAGTATAATCTACCAGGAATGGATCACACATTCAATACAGAAGGGCATACTGGGCATGCTCCCACACTTAGAGAAATGAAGGCAATGTCAGACAACAAAATACTGAAAGGTCACAATTAAAGAAATGAAGCCCATGTCTGGCAACAACAGTGGACCATACATATCTGACAGTTGCAGATGTTAGTGCATACACTCCTCAGTATGCACCAGTCATGCTTTGCACACACATTGGATAGGAATGCACACACTTACCCAAGGACAACACATTATAATATGCCAAAAGTACACATGCATAGATGTGTGGAAGAGAGCGACAGTGACAAAGAGCCTTCCATCATGAGGCCTGTCCCACCCAGCACACAGCTAAATGGCTACAACCACATGATGTGTAAATGTCAATCACCATAGAAATTAGCCTCTGGAATCCCTTAGCATTATAGACTCTGTGGTCTTACTGCTAACTGTGCAACACGATTGTATAAGGCAGTAGTCATCTAGCAGCTGTATAAATGTACCTGAGGAATATAAACCTGTGTGTGCCTGAGTGTGGTGTGTCTACTGCTAGATGAATGGGTAATGGCCCATACACACACACTGCCCTCCCCATAGTCCTACTATGGCAAGCCTGCTGATGTCAGTCACTGTGAAATACAGTTTAGGGGAAGGGATAGCCCAATAATCTCTGTGGCACATCCTATAACTGCGTATTGCTTTCGTGTGATAAACTAGTTAGGTAGGAGTACTAATCTCAGATGTGGCACCTGTGTGTGTGTGTGTGTGTGTGTGTGTGTGTGTGTGTGTGTGTGTGTGTGTGTGTGTGTGTGTGTGAGTTTGTGTGTCTGTGTAGTGATCAATGCTTTTTAGGCTGGTCACACACAGTACAATTCTAACGCCCTACTTTGGCAAGCCTGCTGATGTCATTCACTTTGAAATACACCTTTGGGGAAGGAGTAGCCCAGTAATCTCTGTGGGGTGTCCTATAACTGCATAATGCTATAGTGGGATAAACTAGTTAGGTAGGAGTTCTAATCCCAGACATGGCAACTGTGTGTGTTTGTGTAGGGAGCAATGCTTTTTAGGCTAGTCACACTCACTACAATTCAAATGCCCTACTTTGGCAAGCCTGCTGATGTCATTCTCATTGAAATACACCAGTGGGAAAGGAGCAGCCCAATAATCTATGTGGTGTGTCCTATGACTGTGTAATGGTGTAATGTAATAAACTAGTTAGGTAAGAGTTCTATTCCCAGACAAGGCAAGTGTGGATGTTTGTGTGTGTGTGTGTGTGTGTGTGTGTGTGTGTGTGTGTGTGTGTGTGTGTGTGTGTGTGTGTGTGTGTGTGTGTGTGTTTGTGTGTGTGTGTGTTTGTTTGTCTTTGTAGGGAGCAATGCTTTTGAGGCCATTCACAGTCAATACAACCTCCACTGCCCTTCTTTGATAAGTCTGCTGATGTCATTCCCAGTGAAATACACATTTGGGGGAAGGAGTAGTCCAATAATTTCCGTGGTGCATCCTATAACTGCATAATGCTGTAGTTTGATATAGTACTCTGGTAGGGGTTCTATTTCCAGACATAACAAGTGTGGATGTTTGTGTGTTTGTTTGTCTGTGTAGGGGGCAATGCTTTTGAGGCTATTTAAAGTCAATACAAACTCCATTGCCCTTCTTCAGGAAGCCTGCTGATGTCATTAACAGTGAAATAAACCTTTGGGGAAAGAGTAATTGAGTAATCTCCGTGGAGCATCCTATAACTGCATAATTCTGTAATGTGATAAACAAGTAGACAGGAGTTCTAATCCCAGACATGGCAACTGAGTGTGTGGGTGGGTGGGTGTGAGTCTGTGTTTGTCATTCGTATCCTGAGTGGAGGTGGCTGTGAGTGTGTAACAGCTGGACTCATTGTGGAGTGGGTTTTGCAAATTTCTTATATGGTGGGCCTATTATATGTCGCAATGTCCACCTTACAAGGATAACAGATATCAAATAGCTGAGAGGCTGGGGTGCCAATCCATATCCATACATGTGGTATCAAGGCCTGGCGAACAAAGTAAACAACCCTTGTATTACCCAGAGAACACTCTCAACCCATGTCTCATACACACACCCTCTTGCCTAGGCAACAACCTCTTTGTTGGTAGTACCCTGCATATTGCCCACAGATAGTAACCATGGTGTGATTTCAGTGGACTACAGAGGGCATGACACCCTGACCCATCACTACAATAGGCACATAATTGCAGACAGTGCACCTTCACTATGTTCCCCACTGGAAGCCTGCAACAACTGTGGTGCCATCAAATGTGACCTGCAAAGGGCATACCATGCCCTAAACACATGCCCTGTATGGACAAATGTCACTGACACCAGGGAATACCTGTATCATGTTATCAATGTAGGTGCAGGGTCAACCTGGTGTCCATTACCAGTTCCTGACACATGAGGCCAGGACTGGCACATCTGATTATAACAATCTGTGTACACAACATGGGCCAGACACCTCAGGTACAGTTTCACATGTCACTGAACATGCATGTGGGATGTCTGCACATCCCAGACACTGTCCATGTCATGGACTATAGAACACATACATGGCAAGCATTGCACAGCACTGGCACCCATAATAGTAACCCAAGTGACTGGATGGTGAATACAATACCCACCTGTGTGGGCCAATCCAGACACTACACCCCTGAGCCACACTGCAGACCATTGTTATATGACCTGATGCCAAGGTATACCTTTCACCTAGCTGTGTATGGACTTCTGGCACAGTCAACCACTACACACCTGTAAAGCAATGCACCCATGCATGTCAGTACTGGCACCGTGTGTGTGTGTGTGTGTGTGTGTGTGTGTGTGTGTGTGTGTGTGTGTGTGTGTGTGTGTGTGTGTGTGTGTGTGGAGTATAATGCTTTTGACCACATTCACACTCACTACAACTCCCATTGGCCTACTGAAGCATGCTGTCTGATATCAGACACATTCACATACCCTTTGCCCATATATCATCTGGATAACCCCTGTGGTGCATATGGTACCTGTGCATTACTGTATTGTGGCAAACTAGTTAGTTAGGAAGTCTATTCCTGACCCTGTCAACTGTGTCATTGTGTGTAAGTCCCTGAGAGAGTGTGGCTGTGCTGACATTGACAACTGTTCATGTGGACAGGCGCATGTACTACACCTACCTTATCATTACTATATCACTGTTGCAGATGTCACTCACCATCAGATATACCTTTGGACAGCTCTCCAACATGTAAGCTATGTGGCGCATGCAGTAACTGCATAGACATGTGATAGCAATACATAGTCGGTCAGGGGGTTTGAAACCCCCCCTATTGGCAGGTGTATGACACAAACATGCTTAGGTTTTACTCTCTCACCCCCTCCCTGACTTACTTTGTCTCTGTCTGCCTCTCTCACTCCCTCTCAGTACACCTGTTTTGCTTAGGCAGCAGCTTATGTTTTGTAAGTGATGCTCATGATCAGCTGATGGTCTCTGCATGAATTGCAGCCCCCCCTCTAGCTGATTGCATGAGGAACAGCTGTGGTAACATTCCCATAGCCAATTGCATGGAAACACACTCCAATATCTAGGAACATCATGTTGGTGTTGGACCTTTCCATTCACTGTGAGCAGGACCTCAATTTGGTGTTTGGCAAACAGCATCACAGATGGTATTGGGATTTACCTCTAACTACATGCACTGTGGAAACAGGCCAACAGACAGGAGGGGGATGTGCCGGGGATGTGCCAGACATGACTGCAGAATGTAAGTGCTGCTCTTCAGCATTTGGAGCAATATCGGGTGTGTGTGGTTATGGCTGGTCTACATGATTTAATACCTGTCATGTCAGTGTTATGTGTTTGAGGAAATACCCATCTGTAGGGTTATCTGCAGACTGGGCAGTGTGTGGAGCCTTTTGTTTCTTGTGTTACACACAGAACACCTATCTGAGAACTGCAAAAGCATAGTGTGAGAATTGCAGTCAGTACATGGTGACAACCATGGAAGTTACTGACTTCATATCCCTCATAGGACATATGTCACAACAAACCCTGGTACGACAGTAAATGTATGAGGTTATCACAGCAACATGCCAATATTGGCCCATTGTTTGTAACTTCACCACAAGTCAGTCAACCTTTGTACATATGTCATGCAGTAAGAGGTGCATTTGTTCTGTACACCATTAGTTATTGACATTATACCTGATAATAAGCCGGTCAGATATCAGACTGTTAGACATGTTATGTATGTTATGTATAGTAGGGGTTATTTCTGAGGACATAACCTGGGCATTCTGTGGTTGTATGTACAGTATTGGGGTCTGTGTACTTATGGTGATTGTCGACAGTATGTGTATTGTGCATATGTACCTTGGGTTGTGCACATACTGTGGTAGATGCCATTGTTCTTGGTCCTGTTCTATCTGATGTTACATGCTACTCCAGTGTATGGTACCCTAATTGGCTCACATGACTGTAGGGCCAGACACACCCGTGTCCCATACCACAGACAGGCATCAGACCACACTGTGTCATGACTCAGTGTATGTAGGGTTAGTGTGTAAGTGGCACATATGAGGATGGTGTTTATCAGACAGTCCATATAGTGTCATATTAAGCTTGTGTACCATATGTGGCTGTGGCTGTGTTCACATTGGTTGTGGGTATGCACTTTCTCACAGGTGTCTGTTACTCTGTTCTGTGACATGCGTGTAGAGCCTGCTATATTTGCAGTTACATGTGTATTCCCCCATACAAAATGTAGCCCAGTGTTGTGGCAGTCTGCCTGTAGTTTGCACAGTGCTTTGTGACATGCCTAGCACCCAAGTGCAATTACCTAATGTGCTGTTATGTCCGGTTATTTGCAAGACATACTGCTGCTAGGCCACCATAACTGTTGTGTATTTCTGACAAAGCAGTGGGATTCTGTACAGATGTATGTCACTAACTACTGGGTAGTATGTAGCCATGTGACCTCTGCACCACCAGGTATTATGTGTCAGGAAAGACTGGCTTGTGTGAATGCATAAACTATGTGGGCATATGTACTCCATTATTTACATGATATACCCATGTACATGGCTATTAACATCCACATTGTGAGGCGTGGTCCACATGTCTCGCATGAAGGGGATGTGTGTACACCTCTGGACTCACCACAGAGTGCCAGACTGTTCACATATATTGGTCATATCTCTGCTGTAGTCCACAAGATCATTACTGTGCTAGCAGTGGTACTGTACTATGATGTCCTTAGGATGTCTGTCAGTAGCCAATGGCGCACATGTCAAAAGCAGATGTGAGCCCCCACACACAACATGTCTGTTAAGACAACCTCTGTTACAGTAGCAACAGTCTACAAATATACCTGCAATACATACATGACATCCGCTTGCACTAAGAGGTTGGGACTATTGTGATGAGGTAGGACTCCACTCCATGTTCTGGACATATGGTAAACATATATGTATATATTTATATATATATATATATATATATATATATATATATATATATATATACACACACACACACATACATATCTAGATACATATATGGATATATATATATATATATATATATATATATATATATATATATATATATATATATATATACATATATTTATACATATAAACACTCAAATATATACATATACACAGCAATATATGTCTACACATACATATTTATATAGTTATATATGCACATATAGTTACGGATATCTACATATATATTGACATAAATAGGTATATCTGATTAGATATGTGTGCACATATGGTCATAGATATCTACATATATATCAACATAAATATGTACATTTATACACATAGGATGTGCATACATATATATATATATATATATATATATATATATATATATATATATATAGGGAGAGAGAGAAGAGAGAGAGATTTATATATATATATATATATATATATATATATATATATGTATAGAGTAGGCATACATATGTATGAATATATATGTGTATGTACATGTAGACATATATCTAAATATGTATATGTATATATCCATATTCCTGTCATGTGTAAACAACACGGTTGTGTATACCTTCCCAGATGTATCTCACTGTACTTATTTGATATGTGTATATTTAGATATTCCCAAAAACAGCATGCAACCAGGTACCAAAGCACAAAGATCAGTAATCCACACTAGCACCTCTGTCAGGCTAAGCAATAAAGCCAGGGATAAAATATTCAGTGAACACTCATTTAGCAGATTCCAACAGTTGCAGAACCACCAGCATTAACACAAAACACATAAACGTCTTAAAGTCTCCGTTTTCATTTGATACACTTCATCAGATGTGGGCCATTTTAGAACAAGTTTCAAAATCCATGCAGTTCCTGCAACAAATGGATGACAGCGAATTTGAGCAACAGCAACATCAGCAATCAACAAATCTACTGGAAAAACACTGATCCTTCTCTGTGACCTAAGGAAGAATGGGAAGTTGCTAAAATGGCTCACATCTGATGAAGTGTATCAAACAAAAACGGAGACTTTAAGACATTTATGTGTTTTGTGTTAGTGCTGGTGGTCCTGCAACTGTTGGAATCTGCTAAATAAATGAGTGTGCACTGAAGATTTTATCCATGGCTTTATTGTTTCATGTGACAGGGATGCTAGTGTGGTATATTTAGATATAACAACATATGTGATGTAACAGTAGTATCAATAGCAAGTACTACACAATTGTGGAAGTCAAAGCAATTGTTCAGTACTATTCAATATGTGTAGTGATGGATATGTTGAGAAAACAATTGTCTTCACAGCTGTCATGGCGTAGTGGTTAACTGTTGTGACTATAGTGTACAGGGTGCTGGGTTCAATGGCTGTGTATTTTGTTGCTGGGCAGAACAAAGCCTGTTGGATACAGAGTGGTTAAGGCAGTTTTGAGCAGCTTTAAGCACATTTGCTTGGGTTTGCATGGAGCTAAGCAGTACTAAGCTATGGTTAAATGTACGGGCACTTTGCTTACCAGTGCACAAATCTGCTTAGCTGTTACATTGCAGCAATGCTGACACCTGCTAAGCATGGCTCAGCCACCGTAATCAGTGCTCACATCCCAGCTGATAACATAGCAGGGTAATGACATCTGTAATAAGTGTATGTAATGCCATGCACAATACATGCATCTATGTGCTGTCATTACAGTAGCAAGAGGTGTGAGTGTCTGGGACACACAAGTATATGAGACCTGTAGAGCACTGTTATCCATGTGAATGTGTTACATACAAGGGTAGTAACCCAGGTCGCTTGCTGTCACACTGGCATGTATCATGGCGGTACTACTGTTGACAGTGCTTTCTCAGGCAAGAGTAGAGTGCTAAATGTAGTACAGACAACAAGCACACCTGCAGGCATAGCTGGACTCTGAAGTCTCACTGTTGTGTTCCTGGTGTTTGAGCTGTGTCACAGTATATATCCCCTACTGGATAATTATCTGACATGTGGAAAGTAATTGTAGACTACCATCTGTACAGCGCATGTCAGTGAGGCCTTCCAACATGTAGTAATGGCATACATATTGTTGTCAGACGTCTATCTGTAGACACATTCATCCTACCGCATAGTTACTTGCCAGGCTGATGTCTGTCAGTCCCTGTACAGATGTGTAGATGGCAGGCATCCAGCATGGATACGTACAAGCAGCCTATGCTTGACTGACACTGACATGTCTGCCCAGCTGTGTTACAACTGGCACATATAGGAGACAATACCCTGTACACACCACATGCCATGGGTACCTCCACTATGCTACCAAAGTCAACAGAACATGCTAGGGTACAGTTCTCCATCACAGACACTAACCATGTGTTATAATACATGCTGCATACATATCAACTGTATCACCTCAGTGGTCATTTGCAGGAGACACCCAGAGGATTGGCTGATGCATGTCACTCTCACCCTGAGGGTCACCACAGTGGTATCTGTTGATTGCCTGCTGGCACATGGCAGGTGGCATGATACCACTGTACACAGATCCCCTTCACTACCCATCTCTCCTTGGACAATAGCCAGGTACACACCTATGACCACCTGCAGCAATGCACTCCAGTACTGACACGTGCACGTGTGCATTACTGAGGATAGCAGTGTCTGTGTGTTAGTACACCTGCATTTGGGAATAGCATGAGGGCCTTCACAACCACCGTAACACCCATTGCCATAGTAAGATGTGGCTGCTGCTGTAACAGATATTACATGTACCCTGTTATGCTCCTCTCCCTAATGGCTACATGAGCCTTGCAGTACCAGCACAACAGTTTTGCACAAATGGGTCGATATGCATGGGATATCCATTGGGTTCTGGCAAATGTGTGTATGTGTGCATCTGTGTATATCTGTAGGGTACAGCATTCCGAGGGCACATACTCCTATTACAATATGCATTGCCACACAGCAGTATGGATAGTGTTCTTACTGCCCATAGGTAAGGCATGACAATGCAACACCTGACTATGCCTGTGGCATGTGCATTAGATGCATATCCCTGTAGTATCACTGTTGGGATATACAATGTGTCATATTGCAGTCATGGGCAATGTGTGATGGTGGGTATGTCACAGTGTTATCATTGGTTCCAGTGAGTACAATATCCACTATGGGATGCGATTGCTGTGTACACTCTCATTACACCATGGCACACCCTGTATATGTCCCATGTACCACTGTATGGTGACCACTGTCACCATCAACCATACAGGTAACTGATACCACAGTCCAGCCCAGTTGTGCATGTGCTGTGTGCAGCCTACCTGTAACACACTGGACACACTGACAAGTTAGATAGCACTGATAGGCCCAGGTATCTTGGATGTGTGTCTGCCTGTTATGTGTCTGTTAATGTGCATATGATGGTATGTCACACTATGTATTGTCCATATACAACCATTACATCCCCCATTACCATACTGTACATGTCTGTGGATGTTCTACTTGTAGAATGTAACACACCTCACCCTAAACGCTGAGTGCTGTGTGCAATGAAAGTCACACACTTCAGTAGCACTACATACCCAGGTAGGAGTCTAGTCCTAGTGTTGCCAAGTAAGAGTGTGTGTGTATGTGGATGAGGCTACATCAGGTTGCTGATTATACATGCCCCAGTGGGTCACCTGTCCATATGGCACAAACAATAACTGTTATACAAACCTGTGACATGTGTTCAACTGTACCCAGGATATGTCACAGCCATGGTGTCACCACAGTGTCATTCCCCTTGTGGAATATGACTGCAGACCATCCTCCTGCTGACACATGTACACCTACGACACAAATGGATAACATTATGGAGACCACAATCACTCAGTGTTACTAACAGCTATAATGCATCATGGCTAGACAGCTACACTACCTGACATGTATGTATTAAACATTACTCCTGACAACATGTTATACTGCAGTACATTGGTACACTGTAGTACAGTCATCATGTGCATCAGGACCATATTAGCCTGTCCCTGCATTGATGTTATGGATGACAGAGATGTGGCACAGGTATCATTATATGCACAGGCTGCGTTGTTGGCTTGCCAGAGACCAAGGGTGGGCCATACATTTGACACCATATGTGTGGATAAGGGATGTATTAGTTGAAATGGGCATGGTGATGTGGTGTGTGTAGGTATGGGTTTGCCCTAGGTGT
Organism: Protopterus annectens; assembly: GCF_019279795.1. Classification (NCBI taxonomy): domain Eukaryota; kingdom Metazoa; phylum Chordata; order Ceratodontiformes; family Protopteridae; genus Protopterus; species Protopterus annectens. The sequence continues at coordinate 1,502,884,227 of NC_056731.1, read as the reverse complement.
GTTCGTATAGTGTGTGGGTATGCATGCACACAGTTCTGCCATGTGGCTGCCCTATACAGGTGTTTCTTGGACAGCTGTAGTCCATACCTGGCATGGTGTGCAGTTCAGTACCTCTGGCCATGGACACGTGTATTGTGCCTGCCAGGGGTTCCATGGGCATGTCCAGGCTTTGATGTGCTACTCTCCCCTGATGATGACAGATGTCTGCTGGAACCAGGTCCCTCCTGGGACTGGCCAGGGCCATGTGCACATTGCCTGCTGTGGTGTGGACAGTGCCTCCCCTGCAGTGCTGGTGCTGTTACTGCCCCTACAGGAGTGCCTTGGTGTCCTAGCACATCCACATTGACCTCCAGCTGTTGGTGTTGCTGGCCTACATCCACGCAGCCATCGCCACACTCCCAGCACATGTTTAAGCATGGACAAACCACAGTTAATGAGGCCCACCATCTCACCCAACCATCTATCCATGACCTCGGTATAATCACAGAGGTCACCAGACATTTGATGGAAGTTGTCACTTGTAGATGTGAGAGTAACCCTCTGCAGCCTCAGACCCTGTCTGGTGTACAGTTACATACGTGCCTGCTGCACCCCCATGACAGTCTGAAACATGCGCCTGGTGGTACCAGTTGTGGTGCTTCTGCCAGGGGCATGATGACCAGTGGCCCTACCATGAGCACCCTGGTACATCTGCCTATGTGGTGTCCTGCCAGACATCTGGCTATGCCTGCTGTGACCAGACACAGTAGGTATAGATGCCACACTTTCCTGTGCAGTGCCACCAACCGCCAACTGTCCGTCTGCTATGGCCACTGGTGATGGAGTATGTATAGGCACTGTAACTGTGTGTGGGGTTGGGGTGGTTAAGCGGGGGATGTCAAATGATGGTGCAGTTACGGCCCCTGACAATCCCACCTGTGCCTCAACAGTACTATCATCATCTTCGGTGTCTGTATGGACAACAACATCAGATTGCATGCAAAAGGGGCTCTGACCCACCTCGCCACCTGTGGGGGAAAACAAGAAATGCATTTTAAAACCTGTACAGCATTGCATAACAGTGCACACACACACACATACACACACACACACACACACACACACACACACACACACACACACACACACATACATGCACACACACACACACACACACACACACACACACACACACACACACACACACACACACACACACACACACACACATTCCACCTTAATACCTACCTGTCCCTGATTTTACAGACAGTCCCACATTTATTCACATAAATTCCCCATCCTGCATCACACTTGGTAACATACACTCATTAATACCACTCATTAATGTATCATTCCTCTAAATGCCTAGATGAGTGATCACAACACAAGACCTGTTACTCCTTTACCTCATTGACATGAGTGGAGTAGGTTTTACATGGCATCACTGCTGTCATCCAGTGTTCATCCTGTGTATATTTGGACATCATGAGCATGGTGTGCAGGCGAGCAGGTGCCATGAGGCTGGCAAGGAGCTCCTCAACACGTGTCAGGGGGGATAGATGGAATGACCCCCCCCCCATTGTGAGATAATCTTCCGGACTGCAGCAGCATGCCGATGGGCATTGCGAAGCAGGTCTGAACAATGATGCCGGTTATGCAGGCCAACATCATTGATCCTGTGGACTAGATTGTTCCACAGGGCGGTCCACTCCTGCTGCTCATGGGTGGCCCTGCCAAACAGAACTGGATAGTGCTGTATTAGGTTGTTCAAGACTACCTCATTTTCCACCACTGAATACCCGGGTAAACGGCCGTGAGACATCTTGCCTGAAGGATATAAAGATGGAAACAGGTCTGAGCAACTCATACAACAAGGTTACCATAGTTCTTAATACACATCTCTGTCACCCCCCCCCATCATATCAGTGACAACAACCTGTTCACACAACTCAATAGGTATGGCTACAGCTTACGTACCATTGGGACATATATTGTATTGTACCACACTTTGTGCTATGCGTTTGTAGCTATGTTCCCTGTATGGACACTATCATTGCTGGCCTGTTACGAAATATTTCTCCTGCATGCCATTGTCAGGGCCACTATAATTCCATATATGCATGTGGTATGCTTGCTATGTGATTGCTGCACATCTGTCATTCTGTGTTATTAGGGATATCTATGCATGCTGTTGGTTCATAGGTTCATAGGTTGGTACTAGTCTATCGGCCCCAGGGCCTATACAAGCCTAGCCATAACAATTCCATGGCTATTTCTTCCCACAGTATTTACATTGGACATGTTCAGGGGTTGTGTGGACTATTACTACCCACATCTGTTCTATAACAGACACAATAGCATGTTTAAGGAATAGTTGCAAGCAGAACCACCTCTCCCACCTTATCTGGCCATGTTACCAGGCCACATCACATGTAGGACCCACCCTGGGGCATCCTCATCTACTGGTCTAGCACTACCTTCAGGTGGAACCACCTCAGGGGATGTTGCCCCCCCCCCCCACGTGCACACAGACATGATCCTGTCACCCGAGGTCAGGTCTAGGATCTGTTCCATAGAGAGCTCCACAGACAGTTGTGGGATGTGCTATAGCACCTTGAGGCACCCAGTACACAATCACAGGGTCCATATGCTCCTCCTGCTCAGCTTCCAGGCCACGCACCTTTGGGGCCATGGACTGCTGTTGTGACTAACAATGGGTGGTGCCTTGTTCCCATTGTTTCCATATGGGGGCTCATGGGGCTTCTACACTGCAGACCGCACACACCATCCAGGGTGTTTACCCACCACATGTGTCATATACCACCCCTGTAGGCTGTCCTCTATATCTACCAACCTGGACCACCTCCAAAAATATACCTGCTATCCTTCCCCATATTCCCATTCCCTACTTCACAGACAAGGGCAATGTGGTCCCAACATCTATATATGTGTAGATATATATTATGTTGTATATATATATATATATATATATATATATATATATATATATATATATATATATAATGGGTATCTGTATATCTGTAGATATATATCTATATATCTATATATATATATATATATATATATATATGTATATATATATATATATATATATGTGTGTGTGTGTGTGCGTGTGAGTGTGTGTGTGTGTGTATTATATATATATATATATATATATATATATATATATATATATATATATTTATTTATTTATATATGTACACATATACATACCTATATATAAGGTACATTCAGACATCAGGTCCTCAATCTCTAACTCTCCTTCCTGCATAGCTGCACTGTTCTGCCTTGCTACAACACAGACAGGTGCCACATATGGGCACAGCCTAACATTAGGGAGGTATATATAGGGTCAGTTTACAAGTAAGCCTATTACACACCTATGGCATTTCAGCATGCTACAATACATGTTAACCTGAGTGTCCTGCAAGTGGTGGGCTCCAGAACCCACATGTCCATCATTATGGCATTACTTCCACCACCAGCTATTGGCTACAGTAATATACATTCTTTCCATTACACAGCACACACTATGTTGGCTTACATCTTGTCAGTCAGTGCTGCTCTGCACAGTTGATGGGTATGGCCCACCACCCACAGGGACAGACTCTATTGTCCATAGCAGTTTTTCAGCTGAACATCATTACAGCAGCAACACCTGATGGCACATATATATCATTCCACATCATCTACCCCGGTATTATGGAACAAGTACTACAGTTAATTACATGCACATATACTTCACATACCTGTTGTGGGAATGAGGTCGGTTGTGGATGGTGTCCTTGTATGAGGTTTTTTTTTTCTCCTTGGCTATGGCCTTAGCCTGCTTCCTTTGTTTCTGATTTTTGTTGGTTGTGGTTTTGGTTTTGGATGTGGATCAATTTTGTCTTTCTCTCTCTCTCTCTCTCTCTCTCTCTCTCTCTCCATCTCTCTCTCTATCTCTTTCTCTCTCTCTCTCTCTCTCTCCAGTAAATGGATTGAGCTGCTTGGAATAGATTGCAGCATGGCTTTTGTATGTGATGCACATGATCAGGTGATGGTCTCTGCACCAGTCAGTGTTCTTCACTTGCTACCTGCATGCAGCATGCTGTGTAGTACTTCCAATTACCACTGTCATGGCAACCCACTATTTTAAATCCCTACATCATATGGGCATAGTCCGTTTATCTTTCCTGTATGGTGGACATCCTTCCTGTGTGTGCGCAGCAGTGTTACAGACAGCAGGTAGCAATACCTCTTACAAGAGAACTTGCACACTCAGGCCAGCTACATATTTGTATAAGGTTCCAGAACTACAAACAGCGCGTGAGTAGTGTTGTTGTATGCATTGTAAAGCAGCAGTGTTACAGGGTTTGTGTGTACATACTAGTTTAACATGGTCTGCAGTCTGTCTGCATAGCTCTCAACTGTGTGCCTGTCCACTTGATGGCCAGAGCTGTGCCTGTTATGTTTTGTCTATCCACTACACAGGTCTTGTGTCCGATATATCGCTGGCAGTGTGTGTGTTGAGTGCTATCAATACATGGCTACATCCGTTTGTGTTTCTGACTTCATATTCCTGACAAAGGGTATGTTGCAGAATATCCTGTAACACCAGCAACATACTTAGTGTATGACAACACTATTTCATATATGGGCCTGTGCTCCAGCCTCTGTCCACCACCTACATACCAGGCATTGTCCATATGACATGCTGTCAGGGGTTGTTATGTAGTGGCCTGTGACTATATCATGTTGCCATTCCTGCCATCATTCCACTGCTGTTGTGGCCACCACACATATTCTGGGGTTGGGTCCATGTATGTCTGGGCTTCATCTGCACAATTCATGTGTGTCCTTCTGCAGTCCAGAGGTCAGTGTATGTAACAGTGGTATATGCACCTGTATATCAGTCTATAGGGGGGTGCACCATAACTAACCTAGGCTGTTACAACATGTGAAGGATATCAGCGGTAAGCTGCCTTAAGGTATCTGGATGTACATTACCATACAATTCACCTTGGGTAAATGCAGGCCTACTGCTTCCTGCCATCCAGACTGTTCTGCTTGTCAGTTGATTGTGATGGTTTCAGTTATGCCTTGTTATGTAACAGATTTATCCCATTGTGTCAGCTGAAACCTTTACCCTCTAGGGATTGTGTACAGGGTGTAGGTAGAGCCTGCTGAACTATACATCTGCATTACTTACTGTTGATTGATTGTTATCCTGTGGCCCAGTCTGTCTTTACTGTTGTACTACTTGAAGGCCTTGGCCTGGGACAGTAACATATGTTATGCTTTCCGGAATACTGTATTAATTGATCTGTTTGAGAGTTGCATTAGTCTGTTTATATGTATTTCAGTGTCAAAACAGCTATATAACATGGCATATAAAACTGTAATAGAACACAAATAAAGCTTTCTCATGTATGCAAACATGTGTGTGGTGTTATATCCTTTGACCTCTCTGTGGGTATATGTATCAGGAAACAATTGTCTTTTGTATGGGTGACTCATACAGTGTCCAGTTGGTAAGGTAGCAACTGTAGGAATACTGGCTGTTCCATATGGTGTGCACCCTCTAAATATGTATCTTCCTATACATATCTCTGTGTGTGTATGTGTAGTTACATAATATATATATATATATATATATATCTATATATATATATATGTCTATATATATATATATATATATATATATCTACATATCTATATGTAGATATATATATATATATATATATATATATATATATATATATATATATATGTGTGTGTGTGTGTGTGTGTGTGTATCTGCATATATGTGTGTGTGTGTGTGTGTGTGTGTGTGTGTGTGTGTGTGTGTGTGTGTATATGTATCTTAGGAATGCTTATTGCTTCCCCAATGTACATTCCCTATGGTAGCTAGACTGTACTTGATGATATGTTATTGATACCAGCCTGACATCATACAGGTGGGATGGATTACTGTTAACATCTTGTGCCCATGTTGTGTCGAGTCCTGGTTATGGGACTTGCAACAGTTGATATTGCATTGCATGGCAGACCTATTTGACTGTGGGGAGGTGGGTAATATCAATACTTACAAGACGTATGTAGCTTCGGCCCCCTCAACCCCATTAACGGTGCCTATGGTCATATATGTATTTGTTATATTCTCTTTTACATCCATAGATATATATCTGTGTGTGTACATATCTATATATATATGTATATATGTGTGTATATATATATACTTATATATATATATATATATATATATATATATATATATATATATACTTACATATATATATATATATATATATATATATATATATATATATATATATATATATATATATATTATAGGTTCATAGGTTCATAGTAGGTACTAGGCTATCTGTCCGAGGGCATTTATAAACGTAGCCAGAGTGTGTTGGCTTTCATCGCCCCATTGATCAATTAACTGAGCATCTGTCAAGCAGAGCCAATGAAGTGATCCCAGGGGTGTATTTTCTGTTACCCATCCACTCGTCAAGGCTTCTCTTGAAGAGTGTTAGTGAGGGGCTCTGCCTAATGTAGTTAAGAATTTTGTTCCAAACCATGGGGAATCTCTATGACAGGAATCTATCCCTCCAGCATGTTCTATTTATTGTTGTGGCGAGGTTTAGCTCACTAGAGCATGTGGCTCGCAGTGACTTGGATTTCTTTAGGTGGAACATGTCCATCAATTCTGAGTTGGACATGGCTTTGTAAGTCAGGCAGAGATCACCTCTGAGTAAGCGATATACTACTGAGTACAGCTGGAGTTTTTTTCAATTGGGCTGCATAGGACATATGTTTGAGGCCATTAATCCTCTTGGTGAGGTGCTTTTGTGGTCTTTCCAGTTGTTGAAAGTGTCTTGTGAGGTACATCCCAAATGGGGCGTTGTACTCTATGATGGGTCTGATCAGTGACGAGTAGAGGGGCACTATAACCTCTTTATTTCTAGATGTGAACCCCTTAGTAATTAGATGGGCCACATAGAAGGATTTCTTAACTACTTTGGCATTATGATTGTCAAAGGAGAGATTACTATCTACCTGGGTCCCCAGATCTCTTATTACCTCTTCTGTATTAAGGGGGCCGCCGCCTATGTGATAATTTGTGGGTGTTTTGTTTTTCCCAAATGGAATGTCTATGCATTTTTTGGCATTTAGCTTGAGGCCATGATTTTGACACCAGGTGGCTGTCTCAGTAAGGCCTTTTTGAAGGATGTCTGTGTCAGCCAGTGAGTCAATTATGTCTCCCAGTTTGCAGTCATCAGCGAACTTGGTTAGTCATAGTCCTCCTGTGTTTGCCTGTACTTCTGAGAAATATATGCCGAACAGTAGGTGTCCCAGAACCGAGCCTTGTGGGACATGTTTAGAGTCGGACCTGGAGCCTGCTATTCTTACCGTGTGAGTTCTCAATGTATGCCAGTTGGCAACCCATCTTGTGAAGTAGGGGTTTATGTTCAGGCTGGTGAGTTTTTCTATAATACCCGAGTGAGGAATGGTGTTGAACGGCTTGGCGAGACCAAGGTAGGCTGTGTGAACCACCTTTCCCTCGTCTATGGCCTTGGTGACTGTCTCGAAGATGTCAACCAGGTATAGTAGGCATGATCTGCCCTTAACAAAGCCGAACTGAGTCAGGTCAAGTGTTTGGAGGTTCTCAATGTCTTTATTAATGAGTTCCATGATGATGCACTCCATAGCCTTGCAGACCAGGCTAGTCAGGCTTATGGGGCGATCGTTACCAGGGTCAGTTGTGGCCCCTTCTTTGTGGAGCAGAATAACCATTGCTGTGCACCATTCTATGGGCATGTAGCCTGTGGAGAGGCTGAGGTTGAATAGCATGTTTAGGTGGGGGGGTTAGTTTGTTCTGTAGTTCGTGCAAGACACAGCCTGGGATACCATCTGGCCGCATTGATGCTGTATTTTTGGCTTTGAAAGGGCTGTTTTCACCTGTGCTTCTGTGATTTCCAGGACACTACACTTTTCCAGTATTGTTGTGGGCCCTTTTGAAGGTGAGAGGGAGGTGAAGTTTGCACTGAATCTACCTGCCAGGATGCTGTCAATATCAGTAGGTTCAGTATATGTTGTGCTATTTTGCACTAGCTCAGAGCATATCTGCGAGTTGCCATTTAGATTCTTGACATAGCTAAAGAAGGCTTTGTGGTTATCTTTCAAATCCTTGGCTATTTTTCTTTTGAAGTTAGCCTTGGATGATTTTATGAAGGACGTTAGTTTCTTACTGATACTGGTCAGGGATGTCTTTCCTTTTTGGGATATGCTTTTTTTCTGAACTAGTTTCCTCCTTTTGTTGTATAACCTGTTTATGGCAGAGGTCCACCAGACTGGTTTCCTTCTCTTAGGGGAGTGAGTCTTGGTTTTGCAAGGGATGGCATGATCCATGCATCCTTGTAGGTGTTCATAAAGTGCAATTGTAAAGGATTCTGCATGTTGGGCAGTGTTATCCTTTAGCGTGGGGGTTGTGAAACTTACCACCTCTGCCTTAAGTAAGGTGAAGTTTGCTTTAGAAAAGTTTTTCACTGTGGTTTCCTTGGTTGGGGGTGGTGATGGGGTGTGGACATCCAGGGTGATTAGTTTATGGTCTGATCTAACCAGTGACGGGCTAACATCCAGTACAGAACACCTGTCACCCATGTTGGTGATGACCAGGTCTAATATGTTGCGGCCTCTGGTAGGAGAGTTTACCAGCTGATCCAGGGCATTTGAGTTGATAAATTCCAGGAAGCACTGAGCCTGGAAGTTTGTACTCAAGTAGTTTTCCCAGTTAACGGTAGGGTAATTGAAATCGCCCAATATCAGGGTGTTCGGTAGGACCTTCATGTTTTCCAGTGTCTCCAGAAAGGCGGAGTGGTGGTCCTGGGTCATGGAGGGTGATCTGTAGCAGGCCACAGTTTGCATTGCAGATTTGCCCGATGTTAGTTGCACATGGATGATCTCAGAGGTATCATGCTGCGCCACTAACCTGGAAGTGTGGGTATCCTTGATGAATATGGATACATCCCCTACTTTTGTGCTTTGGTCCGTGTTCTGTGGCTGAAATATGTGGTATGAGTTGTAGCCCAGTAGTGCTGGAGTGCTCTCTGGAGCCTTGAACCAGGTTTCAGTTACTGCACAGATGTCGATGTTCTCC